>NC_044346.1:31533050-31590550 GCF_007364275.1 Archocentrus centrarchus | reverse complement strand
TGACAGTCACAAGTGTTTTCATACTAGGTGAGACAGTATAAAGTAGAATAAAGAGTAAAAAATAAATAAATAAAGAGCTAAGACCACAGACTGTATATGAAAATGGACAAAGCCTCCTCTTTCTAATGGCCAGCAGGGGGCGACATCTTTGTTTGTAAAAAGTGATACAAGTTACTGCCTATATTTCCTTGAGAAACAGCTTGACTGCGTGAGTTTAAGGCTGATGGGTTCATGATCTCACTCACTAGTATCAAGTCTTACAGAATAGTCAAAAATAAGAATACATTGAGGTAAAGTGGCAATGTCTGTGTTAGCCCTGCAACAGGCTGGTGACCTGTACAGGGTCTACCCTGCCTCTCGTCTCGGAGACTGAAGTCTGTTCCCATGTCAAGCCAAAAGTCAGCAGTGACTTATTTTTAGTGTGTATGAAGCTCGTGCCCGCCCGATGAACAGAACAGAGAGGGAAGAGCTGCAGGAGGAGAGCTTTTTGTTTTTTGCTGTTTTGTTTGTTTTTTTTAATGGATTTCCACAGTTTTAATGGCTGAATGAATGTGGTTTGTAATGCTGTAAATCAGAGATGCTTTTCCAAGTCTAATAAAATATGAGGTTTTCAATAAACCAGAAGAGGAAGCAAAAAAGATCTGAGAGCTAAAAGGAAGCTACACACATGAAGGCTTTCAAACCCCACTGATAAATCTTTCTTTATATTCTTTATAAATCTTAACCAAACCTAAAAGCTCACACACTAAGTCCTCGTGCGCTGCGTCTTACTTTGATCTGTCTTCGGGGTGGCTCCGCTCCACACATCGCTGGAGCAGTACGGGATGAACCTGCAGGGGAGCGAGAGCAACACTGTTAGGAGAACACACACAACCAGGAATCACAGTCAAATGCTGACATTTTGATTTGATGATGCTCACAGATGAAAAAGCCAGCTTGGCTGTGTGACAGTAAATCAAATGCAACAAACAGAAGTGTGGGTTCAAAGCCCGAGGGCTGTTAGAGGGAGCAATAAAAGTGTAACAATTAGTTGCTGCTAGAACAGAGCAGACAGGACAATAATGACAGCCAGGCAACGATGATAATCTCCAACTTCATATTTTTATTCTTGAATTAGCTGTTACAGCAGCTTAGTGTTTAGTGTTGGCCCACAGTGCTCTAACCTTATTTTATGAAATTTTGATTGTTTAATATTAATATCCACCACTGTAACTGCATATGTAAAACAGAAAATATGGAAAAGCATTCCAATAATTAATGCATAAAACTTGTAACTTGGTATCAAATTTAAAAAGCAATGGCTCTATGAAATAATCCTCTTTAGAGTGATAGATTACTGATGCGTGAACCTGTAAGAAGCATTTCATTTTTCTAGATGGTCCAAGTGAAGCCGAGTATAATGCCACACTTCAAAAGTCATAGAAATGCCCAGTTACTTCATAAAAATTGAGCTTGTACTTGAAAGTAAACACATATGGTTATCAGAGAATATCACAAACTGAAAATATTCATATGAAGCAACAAAAAGTGAAAGAAAAAGAATTCATTAACATAATGATTTTACAGACTTACAGCTACTGATGTAAGTGGAAGTAATTATCCCTGAGAAAACAAGAAAATGAGGAGAAAAATACAAGAAAGCATCAACTGTACAAAGAAGGAGCAGCATGTGTTCTTACACCATGTTGGCGTTCCACCAGTGAGGGTTTTCCTCCGGCTGCGGAGACAAAATTCCAGTTCCTGTGAAAGGAGGGAAGATGGATGAGATCTGACACGTTGGTTAAAAAGTGATAAGGTAAAGGTAAGATGTGCTACAACACAAATGTTAATCCTGTGTTTTACTGTTGACTGTTTTTTTTCCCCTGTGGCAAATAGTCATTAACTTTCTCCGCTTTGGTCAGCAATTATGTGTCCGTCCTAAAGAGCTCTGCAGCTGCTGCACTGGCCACCAGTGTACACAAAGTATACACTGGTGTATACAGAGAGAGGGGCAGAGGGAGAGAGTCATAAACAACAAGGAGTTCCCTCATGGCTGCAGGGAAACAACCAGAGAGTTTGACTTATAAAGATTAGTGCAATCTCAGCTATAAAGAGGGAAAGCAAACACTTCAATGGACCTCATTCATTCAGAGGAAGTGCTTTTTCCTACTGAGTAAAGTGAAGGCTCTGTGAGGCTGTACCGAGAATTTGCAAAATCTGCACAAACTAGGTAACACCTTCACGCCTGGCTATAATCATTAAATCCACTCACTGAACACTTCGTTAGGTACAACTCCTCGTTAACGCAAATATCTAATCAGCCAATCACATGGCAGCAACTCAGTGCATTTAGGCATGCAGACACGATCAAGATCACCTGCTGAATTTCAAACCGAGTATCAGAATGTGGAAGAAAGGTGATTTGAGTGACTTTGAATGCAGCATGGCTGTTGGTGCCAGACCAGACTGGTCTGAGTTTTTCAGAAACTGCTGATCTACTGGGATTTTCCCCAAACAACCATCTCTAGGGTTTATAGAGAAAAGAGAAAATGTGCGATAGTTCTCTGGGTGAAAAATGCCTTGTTGATAGGAAGGCAACAGTAACTCAAATAACTTGTTAAACCACGGCACGCAGAAGAGCATCTCACACAACACATAGATGGGCTACAGCAGCAGAGGGCCACTCCTGTCAGTTAAGAACGGGAAACTGAGGATAGAAGAAGGAGATTGGAAAACACGTCCTGGTTTTATGAGTCATAATTTTTGCTTCAACATTCGGATGGTAGGGTCAGAATTTGGCATAAACAGGAAAACATGGATCCATCCTGCCTTGCATCAGCGCTTCAGGCTGCTGCTGGTATAATGTTGTGGGGGATATTTTCTTGACACACTTTGGGCCTCTTAGTACCCACTGAGAATCATTTAAGCACCACAGCCTACCTGAGTGTTGATGCTGATCGTGTCCCTTTATAATCACAGTGTACCATTCTTCTGATGTCTACTTCCACGTGTCACAAAGCTCAAATCATTTTAAACTGGTATCTTGAGCATGACAGTGAGTTCACTGTAATCAAATGGCATCCATGGTCACCAGATCTCAGTCCAACAGCAGAGCACCATTGGGATGTTGTGGAACAGGAGAGCCACATCATGGCTGTGCAGCCAACAAATCAATATAGACCAAAATCACAGAGGAATGCTTCCAGCACCTTGATGAATCTATGCCACAAAGAATTAAAACCATTCTGAAGGCAAAAGCAGATCCACCCCAGTACTAGCAATAACTAATGAAGTGCCAATTAGTGTATGTACACATTCCCCCAGTAGTCAAATATACTCAAAAGTAAAATCCAGATACCTGCTGGAGCCACTCTCCCAGTTTAGGGTTGCTGCTCCAAGTGTTCCGATTACCACGGGGACCCACTGTTACCTTCATCTTCAGTTTTTTTAGGACTGAAGAACCCCAGTTGCTTTTTTTTTTTTTTAAAGTACTCAAGACTACCATGTGCTGGATGACGGAGAACCTACACTGACATACAAGGAAACATCCAGAGGTAAACTCGTGGAACCACGACCTTCTGATTAGTAGACAGCCTCCTGCGCCACAGCCTTCCTCTCATCTATGCTGCTCTGCCTGTGTCATTAATGCAGACAGCAGTAATTTGCATTCGTTGCCTATTCAGATAATTACAGCTGGGCTCACTCATGATAAAAGCATTCTTAATGTTTGATGCAGTTTTATTACAGTTGCCTCTCATTCACAGTGACTGTCGTGACGATCAAGAGGAAGGGAAGCAGTGACATGTGTCAGTTTGGGAAGCCTCAGAAAAGAAGAAGACATTTTGAGGAGTTAATATTGTTGTATCAGTCTGATTGCTATCAGACAGATACAATAATAGGTAGAAGTGGATTTTGCAGCACACAGTGTAAGACCGTACCTGTTCTAGTCAGTGGCCACTTGGTGGAGCTCATCAGTCTCCTCATCGTCTCATACCTGCTCTCACAGGTCTGTCTGTCGAAGCAGTACCATCCACCTGAACAACACACACACAAACACACACACACACACGTTACAAAGAGCTGAACTGAGTTCTCTGCATGCTCTGAATCAGGTGTTTATGCTCACCTTCCAGGAACAGCAGCCACCTCTTGCTGCCTTTAGACTCTTTGATGTAGTAACTGCACAAGAACACCAAAACAAAACATTGTGAAAGTGTTTGTGTATTCACACACTCGTGAAAGCATTCAAACACAGTCTCCACACACAGGATGCTACATTTTATCCTCCATTAAGAGGTTTGGCACTGATCACTAAACTTCTCTGCAGGAGCGGTGTAGTGTGCAGACCCACACAGCTCTGGTGATGTTTAGTTTTTTTTTGTTTTTTTCACATATGGAGAGGAAACCCACCGTGGCGTTGGCAGCTCAAACACTCTCACACTCAATGCTTGACAGCTTGGTTAGCATAAGGAGAGATCATTCTCATTCACAGTAATTTAATTCATATTTGACCATATTGTATCCTGATTTAAACTTGGAATGGAATTTAAAAGCTTTAGTGACTGATTTTAATTGGTATGACTTTTAAATTACTTTTTTTTAAGTCCAGTTACTCTTTGTAAGCTTGTCCTTTGAAGCATGAGAAACTCCTTTATATATATATATATATATATATATATATATATATATATATATATATATATATATATATATATATATATATATACACACACTATTTATTTCTACCAGCGTGGGAAAACAGACATCTAAAATTGCATAAACCTTAAATTAATCATTAGTTGGAATCTTTGTTATTACATTTAGTATTGCTATATTGTGAAGACCCAGATTTCTTCGTCATGGAAAGGATAACTACCCCTCTCTCTCGCTCTCATGTACGCGCTCAGCTGCAGCGTGCATGGCGCTCTCTCTGATCTGATCCTTTGATCCATTTTGGTCACATCCGGAGTGACACGAGAATGAAGGACACGGAACTAAACCAGCAGTAAACACAGATCGGGTGTTGGGTGTCTCTGCGCCGCCATGGCTTAGATTCTTAACAATTAACGACAAAATTGTTCATTTTAACTCCCGTGTGCAGATCATTAAGAAGCTGTAAAAAAGCTGCCGGTATCTACTTACCCTGCAAGGTGACCCGTCGTTGCAAGTCACGGACACGTTGTTCAAAAAGTGCAGCTTCATATCTGGTCCAGCTTTTGCGCAGAGCACGGATAGAGTGACTGCGCCAAGTTCTTTATCTGCACTACGAAGTTGTCCATGTGCCCTCCACAGCTGTGAAAGTCTAAGGGGAAGCTTTCTATTCCCCGCTCCCTGTATGGCGGAGGCGTCTGCTGCTGCTGCACCCTTCGAGTTTGCGCCCCGACCGCCTCGCACTCTCCTCGCCTCCACCGGTGCGCTCAGGTGGATGAAGAGTAGCAGCAAGCAGGAGCGCACCGCGGAAAGTCCAGCCGAGTTTCTCACCACACCACGGCTCTGCATTTCTAATTGTTACTTAAAAACGTTCCTCACGTGTGTGCGTGGGGTCTGAATAAAACAGCATATCCTATGACTGGGTAAATAGATGGGAAGTTCTTTGAAAGCGCACAGAGACTTCCAGCAAACGCTCCCTTATACAAGCAGTGCTGAATAAACACAGGCTATGGATCTCCATGGTGCCCTGAGAGATGGGCATCTGGATTCAATTCACCCCCAAATGCACGTGCAGTTCCTGTGCATTTCCTTAAATCGCGCGCAGTTCGTCCAGTAAACGCGTCTTTACGCGCGTAAAAAATCTCTGAAGGTTGGTCCAGCTCAGTTTCAACTAGCGACCTGTTGCCTTTGGTTCAGGTCTTATGTGCTGAGGACGAAGAGGGAATTTATTTGAGGTCCTCCCCGCCTCCTCCCCCTGTCTGCCCCCGTGTTTCTCACTCCCGCGGGCCAATCGTATTATCGTTGGCGGATGCTCCACACCAAGAACGCGCGTATGCCTGGCACGCCCCCTCAGTCGGTTCACGCATACCCTCGGTCCCTTTGATGTTGTATCATCATATTGACCACGCTGCCTTTGAAGTGTATTTGATTGAACATGGTGTGTGAGTAAAAATTGCAGTTGGACACGCCGTTCTCCTGCAGAAGGTTCACATACTGATGCACATGTTTGCGGCTTTTTATGCGCTGGAGAGTTAAACTGCATTTTCTTTGTGTTTGCGGATTGTGAAGATAATCTTTTGGGCTATTTCACAACAGGAGATAAGGTCACTGGATGTTTTTAAATCATGAGTGTGGTATGTGTGGACACAGCGATGGGGGAAATAGATATCGCTTTGAGTCACACTAAAGCACAAATCAAAACTTCTTACTGAAACAAAATATTTAAGCTATGTTTGTGTTATGTGAGTTTTCGATTATTACACGACAATTATTAACTATTGTAGACAATATTGAGGACCTTTGAATCTATGTCAATAGGCACATATGGGTTTTCACTAGAAGATAAACCACATTCTGAAAGTTCATTGTTATTGTAAAGTGCTTCAGCTTTATCTGCTCCACTTATGACTTTTCATTTGTAACCATCATTTTATTTCTGTTTTCCACACTGACTCTTTATTGTATCATTAAACATTTTGGAGACATGAATAGTATCCCAAAGCATCTTGAGAGACCATCGGCTGGTCTGGTTGAAGAAATCAGAGATATTAAAGGCATTTTATTTCATGGGCCACATACAGACCAGTTTGATTTCAAGTGTGCTAGGCCAATAATAAAACGTTGCATAGTAGCCTAAAACAGGCTTTGTCAGTTAGAGGAGGTTTGTGTGTTTTCCTTGTGCATCTGCTGGTTTTCTCTCGGAGCACTGGAGAAACAGAATAGGTTAATTCTGCACACCTAGGCTCAAAATATTCTTGAAAAAAGGTTCTGAATCTCAGAAAGCTTCACTTTCAGGGGTTTTTTTTCTAAGAAGGCTGTAATACTCTGTCTTGGATGAAATGAACTGTTCTGACAGCCACTGTGATCGTGTGATCTATTTTAACCACTTAACCCACAGCCTAACTTCCTGGTGAAAAGTACAGTGAAAGGGTCTCTTGAGATTTTCACATTTTATAAAGCCTTCCAGAGGGCCAGACTAGACCTATTGGCGGTCCAGTTCAAGCCCATGAGCCATATGTTTGACACCCAAAAGCTATTTTTACCCAGATTGTTTCTTTTACATCTGCTCATCTTTAAATCCATTCACCAGATCCACCGTCCTCTGATGCCTGACATTCACACTGCCTTTAATTTGATTTCCAACTTTGATGGGGTTTTTTTTAATGATGAAGGGACCCTTTAAAAAACTGTCTCTCACCACGTAAAACCCACTGCAGATGCCTTTATAGGTTTGCGCTCAATCCAGACAGTTTTGAAGTTTCTGTCCTGCTGAGCGAGGAAGGAAACTGATTGTTTGTTTGTTTGTTCAGATGGTGGCAATTTCCCACTAGGACGGAGAAGTGCATTCACTTCTGTCTGTCTGCCTCTCTTTCCCAGGTGGATGTTGCTGTTGAAGGGGTCAGTCAGTCAGTTGCTCGGCCTCTGAAGCTTTGGCCTCACACCTCTCCATCTGTTGGCACCACTTGTCGTGTTGTTTGTCCCGTCTTATTCCAGCTTTGATGCAGTTTGATCCTTGCTGAGAGAAAACAGCCTTGATTGTTGTTGCTCAAACTGCATACATACAGTACATTAGGTTTTCCATATGGGGAACAGATTGACTGTGTTGTGGTCAGCTTACAGACAGGATCAATTTTCTTCTCTCATGAGGCCAGATTGTGTTTTGTTATTATGCTTTTAAGGTCAAGGGAAGAATAATGATCTTCATATTGTTTTTGGATGCAAAGTGTACAATACAAGCTGTGGAGGATTTTTTTAAAAGGATGAATAGCCCTGGTTTCACTTTTTTTTTTTAACCCTGACTCTGCTCTTTTCAGTCCACTCAAATAAAATTTTCTTACACAGAAACGGATGTGTAGAAAAGACCTTACTGGAGAAAACTAACCAAAATCAAAAGTCTCCCATGTCCAACCCTGTTGATGTGGTGACTGTAAATGCCATCTCATACGTACAGTACATATAATTCACATCGTTCATAAATCATTCAGTGAGCTCGAGTTCCTGCGGATTTAGAGACAGACTTTTTATAGAAGGCTTTTTTTTTTTAAATTGTAACCACAGGGAAAGTAACTGATGATTAATGAGGTCTCATTTACATTTAAGTGTTCCAGTAAGTAGTTCAGAGGTAGTATACGCACTAACTATACAGTACAAATAACATGGGATCCAATAATGAAAAATTACAAATTACAATCTTATGTGTCTGCTAAATGTGTCTTTAACGCTAGATTACACACGTCTCAAGTAGGCCAGCCATAAACAAAAGGTACTGCCTGTGGGGATACAAAATATATAATTTATGGATGTTGAATCTATTATAAATAATGGAGTAGATATGACAGTGTAGTTTCGTATGATTGAAAAGTTTACCTCTTCTTTAACCTTAAACCTGGACATCTTTACATATCACCAGGGAAAATTAACTGAAGTAATAATTTTGTGTGTGTGTGTGTGTTTAATTGCACTCTCTTTGGTAGCTCATATTTTTTTCTTTTTTCATAAAGCTTAAAGTTTGTGCTGTATGAGCTGAGCCTTTGTTATCCTATTATAGGCTCAGGCTGCTCGGAAACTTCCCACAATTTCCTCTCCGCTCCCCTCTTTTCACTCCTGATGCATTTACATGCCACTACTGCATGTCATTACACTGTGCCTTCCCTCTCTTATAGAGTGTGTTTTGGTTTAGTCTCTTTATGCTCTCCTTTTTTGCCTTCTCTTTCCTCCCCATTACCCAAACAGTCACAGCCAATAATTGCCCCTCCTTGAGTCTGGTTTCTGATGGAGGTCGCTTCCTGTTAAAAATAACTGAGTTCTTCTTTCCCACAGTTGCAATGGGATTGAGTGGTCAGTGGGGTTCTTTCTTTAAGATTGTAGGGGGGGTTTACCTTACATCATTAAACACAACTATACATAAATCTAAACTGAATTGAATTTGGTCTCCAAATATTTCACTGTAGCATGTGGAAATATGCAAGGTGCAAGCAATTTTATATTTTTCTCTTTTACTAAGAGCACTCTTAATCTTGTTTTCTTTTCTTTTAAGTATTTAAAAGTTATTTTCTTACATTTTCAAATGTATGTACGAATTCGTGTCTGTTATCTTCTTAGATTATAACACCAAATAAAATAAAATCTTCAAAGTTGAGCGAACTGGACCTTTAAGTATGTCGCCAGGGAGTCAATAAAGTTTGTTCAAACAAACACTGTGACGTCAGGACACACAATGGCAGCTAGTGGCACAGCTGTAACGGTTCTCACTCCTAATGGGAGAAGACAAACAGTTAAAGTGGCTCCAAACACGCCGTTACTGCAGGTAAAGTCTTACAGAGGAACATTTAATCTGTGCTCAGACGGGCGTGTTATTAAATTCTGCGTTTCGGTCAAAAAAACCGGAGTGAACTCCTTCCCTCTGAGTTAGCTTTTGGGCTAACAGTTGTTAGCCAGTGACTGATCAGTTTCTGTTTTTGTGCGGATAAAATCAGATTAATTTGATGATTTTGCAAAATAATTTAAGCTGTGACATTTGCCGCCCTCAGGTGCTGGAGGACGTCTGCAAGAAGCACGGATTTAACCCCGATGATCACGGTTTGAAGTGAGCAATTAACGTGGCTCAAAATCTGTCCCAGTCCCTGCAGATTGAAAGCCTTTCACCTGGATTACATCCAAGTACACGATAATACAAAAATAACCGCACTGCAGACTAACAGTATAATAATATGTGAAATATCCGTTTATTTAAGTAGTCAAATAAGATGATCTAGTTTAAAAATGTATATTGTAAGTGCTTTTAATACCTTATTCAACTCTGTTTTGGTTTTACATTATGTTTAATTATATTTGAGCAAGCAGTGTCACTGCAGGAATAGAAACACAGAAGAAGAAGACCCTTTATATACAGTATCTAATGCTCTATTTTGGATTAATTTGAACAAGTGACTTTATCTATTTTAGTGTATTAATCAGATTCAATCCTCGGGCTCACACCTTATTCTTCATAACTTATTTTTAGTTATTGCAAAATCCAGCTGCTCCACATGAAACATTTTGTCTGATTTAATGGCGCTCTTTCTTCTCCTCTATGGACATTTTTTTTTGGCAGGTTTCAGAGGACTGTTGTTGACCTGACGTTGCCCTGGCGGTTTGCAAACTTGCCCAACAATGCCAAACTGGAAATGGTGACGAGTACAAGGAAACAAGCCGTAGCTGACAGCCAGGTGAGTTCAAACACAGTGCAGTTTGGGGCTCAGGGATTAAGTGGATTTTAATCTGAGTTATGATTTTGGCTTGTAATGATTCAGAAAACAAAATAATCTGGAATAAAAAAAGTCCTCTTTTGGAGCTTTCCATCCTTTATGTTCCTGTTCTCATTTTATGTTAAAATCAAGTGCACCCCTTTAATTTAGAGCAGTGCATTTTTACCTCTCCCTAAAAACTCACTCACTCATTGCTTAGTTCACCTTTGGCCAAGGTGTCTAAAATACAACTTTTGATCAACAAGATCTATCCATGGGAAGTAAACCTTTAAAGGTTTCCAGCGGTCAACGTGTGAAAGGAGATAAACTTACCTGAAGCTACTTTTGGCTCTGGATTATTTAGGGTCTCTCACCTGGATGGTTTTTTTTGGAAGCTTGTGTTAGTTTTCTGTTGGCTTCAGCTTTCTGTCACTTGCACCAAGGCTGGCATTCAGAGTTTCCTGGTGCAAGCAAATCCACTGGAAAAGTGGATGTCCTTGGTGGGTCTTAGTGTCAGACATCAAAATAAGGGTGTTAAAATGTGGTAGCTGCCAGCATAGATAGGAAAGTGTCCAAGTCCATGGTTTTGTTTATATTTTGATTTTGGGGTTGATATCATGGCCTGTTTTCAGGCGGGTCTGAATCAGAAAAAAATGTGGAAACAGTTCTTTTACCTCAAACTTAATCATGATTGCATCTTGAACTGAATATAATCTTCAATATTCCGATGTTTTTTCCATCAATTACCTGAACCTTCAGCATTGCAGCTTTCATTAACCAAGCATGGACATTTGCCAAAGTCCTTCTAGAGAAGAAGTACCACAACTCAGCATCCATCTTGAAAACTTGCAGTCATTTATTTGGGCAGTTATTTAGAAATCAAAACTTTGACTTTGTCCTTAAAGTTTGACTGACTATGGCAGCCTTTTTAAAACCTTGACCAGGCCAAGATTAGTTGACTGACTGACTGATTTAGTTAAGCCTGAATTGCATGTTTGCTTTTTAAATGGTTATAAATAACAAGAAAATGCATAGACTACTGTTAAGTAAGGCTACACAGACTCTTTGCCTGGCCCGCATGTGGTTCATTATCTAAATTAAATAGACACCCTGATGCTGCCCTCAGTGTTCAATATCTTACAGGTTATTTGTCCCATTCACGGTCATGTTTAATAAAGTCTCAGATGATATGTAGCTTCATGTGTAGGTCATTCAACCCTCCTGTGTGGGTTACTTTATTGTCAGTACCTGGAAATGCCTGAATTCTCTGTCACAGCGCTCTCTCTGATTCGTGTCCAACAAAACACTTTGTTGTAGCTGAGCTGTAGTTTCCTATGACATCATGGCATCATAATCCACGCCGTAAAATCACGGCTGGGTTTGATCTGCTGTTTTTGTTCATTTGATGGATGGTTGACTGTTGATACCTGGCAGATTTTATACACACACGCACTCCCACACACACACACCTCGGGTGGACTGGTGTGCGGGAGGGTTTCGTGTTTGACCATTGACAGCCAAAGCCCTCTTTTCATCTCTCCCGGTGTGCTGACGTGCGGCGTGGTCTATGTGCCGAACAACACCGTTGTTGAGTAAACAACTCACAGTGTGACTCAGAAAGAGCAACAGAGATTTGCGCTCGCGCCTGATGTTAGTTATTTTCAGGCCGAGGTAGGCCCACATGTGCAGCTTAATCACCTTTGATTATCAAAGAATTTTCTTCCTGCTAAATGTCTCGAGACTGACGAGCCAAGAACTTACAAATGACCACCGAGGGAGGATTTTTAAAATCATTTCCTTTTTTGTGATAGAAGTCCAACAGTGCAAAGTGCTTATACTGTATATTTTATTACTTTTAGCTCCTGTCAATTAATGTAAATAATTTAAAGAAAATGTTACTGTCATATTGATGTGTTTAAAAAGGCACTATTGGACTTACTTCCTTCTTAGTTTTATTCTCAGACTCTACTAGAGTAGCTATGCATGTTCACAGTCCAAAATCATCCTTATTTATCTTATTCTGAGACTCGATGCAGACTCTCTGTTCATCCTCTGTCCAAAACAAGCTGTTAAAGCCAACTTTCCTCTGATTGGCTGCCCTCTGCAAACAACAGGTTTGAACTGCTGGTAGCTGGGGCTTCTATGTTTGAGTATATTAAGGATGTCTGCATTCACTGACGACATACAGATCCAGAATAGAAAAAACGGAGCTTTTAGAGCACTTTGAAGTTTGCTGTGGATTCACAACCATTACTTGTACTTACCTGAGCTACTTCTTTTAATCTTTGGTCATGTTTAATGTGAGCATCCACCACTGCAACTGTGTGTGTATAATATATGATAGAAAATAAGAAAAGACATAATGAACCTACTTTTATATTCATGTCTTTATTTTATTTTATTTTTTTTATTATACATTGTTTGGGCAGTGTCTTAATCAGATCCAGCCGGTGTCCTTTGTTGTATCTGCCACTATCGAGCTTATCGTAATAAATGAAAAAAACTGATGCGCACCAACACTAAGCAAAGCTCTGGATACCCTCACGTTCATAGTTTAGACCTGCTTTTTATTTCCATAATTGTTTTTCATTTGGTTAAAGTTTAAAGAGTGCCTTTGGTCTTCATGCTTAATCTGTGTTCCTGTGGTTTCATACGCATCAGGTGCGGATTGCACTACAGATGGAGGATGGCTCTCGGCTTCAGGGTTCCTTCTCGTGTGGACAAACTCTGTGGGAAGTGCTCACACATTTCCCAGAAATCAGGTGTGTGTATGAATATTGGTGCAGGGCAGAGTCTGTGTGTCTTTGTGAAAACCACACTGAGAACCATTATAAGGCTCCAGAAGTATTAAATTGTCTTGACTGCAGATTAAATTGATTTGAAATGTTTTTAGTTGCTGTGAGAATTTCTAGCGCACAATACCTCCATTTTCACCCCGTTTACAGATTTAAACCCTGCAATGGGATTTGCATGGATTTTGTTTGTTTTGGAAAAGCCCAGAATTTGATGCAAACTTCAATTCATGTTGCCACAATGCACAAAAACCCCCTGTATTCCCAAGAGCGAAAAATGGAACAAAAAAAAAAAAAAGGACTTAACTGAGGAGGAACTGCAAAAACACAAAGAACTAGAACAAGTACTAGAATTAGAAGGTAAAGAAGTAATAAAGAACAAGAAGAAATAAAAGGCCTAAAAAGAAGAACTAAAAGGATTACTGAAGAATAAAACACAGAAAATATGAACTAGTAGTAGACAAAAAGTGCTGCTAGAAGAGCTAGAAAAAGAAGTACAATAAGTATCAGAAGAAGTACTAACAGAAGACAAATGAAATACTAAAAGAACAACTAGAAGAAGACAAAAGGAGCTACTAGAAGATGTAGAAGAGGAGGAACTAGAAGAACAAGAGGAACTTGGAGAAGAAGAACTAGAAAAGAGTTACCAGTAGCAAAAGAAAAAACTACCAACTGAAGAACTAGATAAGGTGCTAGAATAAATTATAGAAGAGCTAGAAAAAAACTAGATTAAGTACTTGGAGAGCTAAAGAGATGAGATAAGAACAATTAGAGGAAGAAATAAAAGTAGTAATAGTAAAAAAAACAAACATAAAGAACAAGAGCATCAATTAGAGCTTCTTTCTAGCCAGCTTCTTAGTCTACTGTTGTGGTTCTGAAACTGTGGGGTGCAAAAAACTGGGCGACAAATGTGGAGTGAAACTGAGTTCAGTTTCAATATAGTTTGTGTAGAGGAAAGTCAGTAAACAAGTGTTTTGTGATGAGTGAGTGTAAACCATTTTTGGCTTTTGGCTGGGGCATGTCAGCAGAAGTTTAAGGATTCATGTGCAGTAAGCGGTAAGAGGCAGTTGAATGACAAACGTCTTCAAGCAGCATGATTAATCTGGAAATGCTTATAAAGTAAGCAGCAGGTATATCAAAGGTGTTTCAAATTTGGGACACTGAAATAATATTTAGGATAACAGTGTTGTCATACTGAACCAAATGCTTTTATTTCACTTTACTGTTAATTTTGAACTGACATCAGTGTTTATTGGGAAGGTTTTTACTTTATTTAAAAGTTTGGTCTTAAAATCCATTTTAAAGTAATATGAAAAAGAACTCAAATTGAAAGCAAACTTCAGTTATGGTGTTGCATGAAGAGGTTAATGTACTCAACATTGCATTTCATCCATCTCCGTAGAGTGAAGATTGTCACATGAAAGCACACCAAGATAACATTCCTTCTTCTCACCACTCCTCCACTGAAGTTTAAGCTTTCCCACATATCACCACCACTCATTCAAACACACACACACACACACACATACACATAGACACACAGACATGCAGCTGTGCTCAGTAGTTCCAGCTGTGCGGTCCCAGGTGCTCATGCATCCGTCCAGCCCTCATCTCATCTGTTAAATGACATCACTGCCTTTGTTGATACTTATCCAAGGAAGTCATGTTTCCATGAAATGAATATTAGCTCTGCGCCAACGTAAAAAGCTCAAAGAATGTTATGAAGCACAGAGGAGCGCTTTGATATTCAGAATTGAAGAGAACAATAGTAAACATTATGGTTCAATTAGGTACTGCGCAGGATTGTGCACACATGGTTTACACATGCAGATGGTGTGCCACTGCATTGCATGAGGTTTTATTGTAAAATCACTGAGCTGATTATCCTTAACAAGGACAAGCCACTTGGGCGTTTTGTTTAAAGCAAATGAAAATCATTCGGCCACAGTTTTAATCTCTTTGTGTGTGTGTGTGTTTGTGGTGTCTTCTCAATGTCACCACCTTTTACAGTGTGTCGGAGCTGTCTGACTCAGGATCCACTCCTGTGTGTGTTTACATGAGAGATGAGGTATGCAGCGGTCTTTAACTCTCCCTTTCTCAGGAGATGAAAGTGAATTTTATGATAACACAGCTGTTTGTCCACATGTGCCTGTCTGTGGGTGTGCAGGTGAGTGGCGAAAGAACCACTAAAGAGGCCTCTCTGAGGTCTCTAGGTCTTACAGGAGGAAGTGCCATTGTCAGGTAGGCTGCTAGTTTTCATATCTCTTAGGTGTATTTGTGTATGGCTTTATTAATTATTGATTTAAAACATCATATCAAGTACGGGCAGTAGTCTACAAGATGACTGCACCTGTAAAAAGTGGAAAATGTACCTCATTTAATTCCGTTTCCTTCAAGGTAGTCTCCTTCTGCAGCAATAAACTGTATTTAACACCTCCTGCTACATTCAGTCCCTGGAAGTCCCTTCTGACCATTTGCAAGTGTGCTGCATCTCTGTGTTTTGGGGAAGAAGTCTTAGAGAGCCAAATATAGCCATGTGATTGTGTTGGCTAAAAAGCTCATGTGCTGTGAGCAAGCGCAAGGTGGTACCTGCCGCAAATCACCTTATTTTCCTCAGATATCTCAGATGACCTCTTCACTGACAGTCTGACTCTGGGCAAATTCATGGTGCACAGCACAGTACAGCAGATACTGGTTGGAGATTCCATGAGCGAGTAATAATTTTGTTTATACTTTGAAGTCCACCTAAAGAGCACATGGGTTGTTGGTGCGTTATAGTGTAATGTCACCATAGACAAGTCAGTGCGGTCACAAAAAGTCATGTGGTTAACCACCCGAAGCCACAAACTCTTTCTTGGAGGTCTACAGTGAAAGCGTGGTCAGAATGGGAGTAATTTATGGGAGCTTTGGGAGCTCACCTTGTAAACTGCATGGAGCCTTTATGAAAGTTATGATTACTAGTAATTGTTATGATTTTATGTTACAGGTTTTTACTCAAAAAGGAAAAAAACACCAGGGTTGAAGCTGAAATGGATTCAGCTGATATGCCAACCGCACCTGTTGCCATGGAAACCACACTCAGGCCATCCCAGGAGTCCGATCCTGCTCCATCACTCCAGAGACATCGAACAACAGATGTGCCAAGCTCAGACAGGCCGGAACCCAACCCGTGCCATCCTCTGCCACATCCACAGTCACACTTCCTATTCAGCAAGAAGCTGCTCCAAACCCCGAGGATGCAGTTCAGCCTAAAGCCCTCCCACAGGAAGTCAAGCACCAGAGGAGGATGGTGAAAAGCTGGACCATCAGGACTAAACTGCCACCCGACATCTCCATCCCCTTCGGCTTCCTCTGCTCCTTTCATTCCTTTCTCTGGAGGTGGTCAGCGCCTCGGTGGTCCAGGGGGAGGGGTTGCACGCTCCCTCTCTTCATCATCCTCATCTCTGTCAGCATTCGCCGCTCCAGTCGAGTCACCCAAAGCCAAGAAAGCCACATCCAGTCACAGTTCAAGCACAAAGGTCAGTCATGCTAGTGCAAAAAGCAGAGTTTATGCACTGGATTTTTTAGTTAGCTATAAATCTTATTAGCCTAACGTTACCATTAAACAGTTTCACACACAAAAATAAATTCACAAAAATGTAAAAATAAAAGGAAAATATTACCCATCCACTTATGTCCAATAATAATAAAAATAGGCTTAGTTAGTCATATGTAAACAAGGTCAAATATGATTCTGTGCCCTCAAAGGTGTTTATACGTTACTTTTTCTTCATGCTGGTCTCTCTCTTTGGTCTCACTCCTTTCTCCTATGAGCAGAGGTGCACATAAGCAGCTCCGCTGTTCTTTCTGAGCCACTGTACAATTGGCAATTAGCATCATAGCAGGTGGATAGCAGCACATTAATCCTGTGCAACATTAACACATTTTAACCAATCTCTCCCAAGATAATTGTCTTGAAAAACCTGAAACCAGAAAGATCGGTCTCAGCACTGCATCGATTCAGCACTTAAAGTTTGCCTAGTTCATAAGGTGTTTTGACATTTAACTTTTGCTGAATGCTTTCAGGAAAAAAGCCAAATGTGATATTTATTAAAAACCTACAGGTCTGCTATGTGAATCCTCAAAGATTGCACTACTGGCACATTAATATGCTAAATGTCTTTGAAGTGAAACTGAATGGTTTGTTTATTTAAATAATAAGATAAAACTACACAGATGTGGGAAATTTTATATATATATATATATATATATATATATATATATATATATATATATAAAATAATGTATATATATTTTTTTTTTAAACAAAGTTTTGTTTAAAAGTTTTGTGTTGTAAAGAAGCTTACATTGAGGCTTTATTTTAAAGCCATGTATTTTCATATCAGTTAAAACTTTCTTACTACTTAATATGTTTCTGTTCCCTATTAATGGCATTTCTTTTTGTCTTCAAGAATTTGTTTTATTTTAAATTTTTTTGCTTGAGGTTGAAAGTTAAAGTCCTGGCCTGATCAGTACTTGGTAAAACTGGACCTTTTCTGTTCCTTTCAGTGCAAAGCCACTACCAGTGTGCAACGGGATAGTGTGGATGATGGGGAGGAGTTCTTAGAGGTAGGTTTGCTCTGTAACCTCATTGTTTCAGAGTACCAGTTTCAGTGTTTTTTGGATTTCCAACCTTAATCATGCCTAAAGTCCTCTTTGAATCAAGTCTTGACACCCAGCAGCTGTCTTATTTTATTTTGAAGCTTTTAACTGAATTATTGTGGAGAGAACCAAGTTTATTAATTTTAGTGGTCTAAAATCATCTAACCAGAACACTGATCAAAATCTATGCTGGTTAGCCAAGAAAAAATGTAAGTAAATTCACCTACATCTTAACTACATTAACTATAGATTGGGATGATAACGAGTAGATATGCCTGCCACCAGGCAGCTCAAACTGTCGTGAACTTCTGTGCAACAGAATTGGTTTAAAATTTCCTGATTTGGCTGTTGATTGGCTCATTGGGGATGGGCCATTGTTGTCATTATAGAATTTGTTGGTAGATGACAATTGGATACTCACATTCATGCATACACTCTGATTGATGCATCGGGAGCAGTTTGGGGTTCAGCATTTTGCCCAAGGAGCATAGAATCAAACCACTGACCTTCTGATTGGTCGATGACCCACCTTACCTCCTGAGCCCTAGGCAGCTCTGTTCAGTTCAGTTTTATATACATAGTGCCAGTTTATAACAGCAGTTATCTCAAGACACTTTTGAATTCAAGGCACATTAAAATGTACTTACTACTGTAAAAAAAAAAAAAAAAAATATCCCTTTAGTGGGGAAGAACTACTCCCTTTCTGCAGGAAGATATGTCCACCAGAACCAGGCTCTGGAAGGGGCAGGCTTCTGCTGCGACTGGTTGAGGGGTGAAGGAAAATAGAAGACCGAAAAGGGAATATATAGAACATAACCAGTAAACAAGATTTCTGTTGTGATTAAATTGAGCTAAAATTTTGACGTTTCAGGGCACCACAGATGCAAATATTATTGTAGACACACTCATATCGCTTTCTGCCTGCAGCCGGTGGAGAGGGAGCCTCTCATCTACCACCTGGACTCGACAGCCCATCGCTCTGAGGACTACGGGAATCTGCCCGACGAGTTCTTTGAAGTGACCGTGGATGATGTGCGGAAACGCTTTGCCCAGCTGAAGAGCGAGAGGTGGGGGAGGAGAAACAGGTTGAATGATTAGGTGCAGTATTTAGTATAAATACCTTGTTGCTGCAGAAACACGTCTGGATCCGATGTGTTCCTGTGCTGTTTGGAACAGATAATTAGTCAGTTTGGCATTTGGACCTGCAGTGTTTTGTTGATGTATAACCCTTAATTGCAAAAATACCATAGCAGTGATGAGAGGCCATAGGCAAGGATAATGTTGGGCATCACTGTGTATGTTTTTGAAGTTTTTGTTTGTTTGTTTTTTCCATTCATTACTAGTTTTGAAGTTTTTATTTATCAGCGCTTCTTCAAAACAGATGCACTCAAATTTATTCTGCGCTCGCTGGATGTGGCAGCGGCAGACCAAAGCTGTTGAGACATTGTGTCTGTTTGCAAACATGTTCTCATTTATAAGACAACACACGCACACACACACAGTACAAAAGCTTCTAAATATGGCACGCAGGGAGCAATTAGTAGTTCTGTTTTGTGTAGACGTTTATCTTCCAGCCATCGACCAAACACCGTCAGGTTGAGACCACTCACATCCTTTAATCTCTGTGTGCACTGACATGGCTGCCTCATGGCTACTGCCGTGTCAATGACTGCAATTACCAAGGGTGGAATTAAGCCGACCAAAGCAGTTTGCGCGCGTGCACACACACACGGCCACACACGGGTAGTGGTAGAAAAAGAAACACTGATTCTTTGTTTTCTTTGTACATCTTAGTCATTGTGGGTTAAACGACCTGCTTTTTATTTCACAATTCATTTCATGATAACATTATAACAGTGTGTCTCTGTGCCTCTTTCCTTCAGGAAGTTATTAGAGGAGACTCCGCTTATGACTAAATCTCTGAGAGAAGCACAGATAAAGGAGAAGATGGATAGATATCCCAAAGTAAGTTCATGCGCATAATTACACGCTTGAGCTTTTATTTTATGTTTGTTTAAAATATGCAGAATAGAAATAACTCACTGTGTGTCTCCAGGTGGTCCTGAGGGTCCAGTTTCCAGACAGATATGTTCTACAGGGCTACTTCAGGCCTCTAGAGACAGGTGCGTGTGTGTGTGTGTGTGTGAGCACGCGGGCATTTGCATGTGTGTGCTCCTGCAGTGTGGAGAGTGTTCATTTCAGCTGGCTAGCCACAGGTATGGCTGCAATGTGAAAGCTACTTGCGGTTCCCTCACCACATTTATGACTGTAGCCACACCAGAGTGACAGAGGCAGAAAGAATGAGACAGGTCTGTAATTCCAGCAATGAGATGCACCTCAGCCCAACAGCAACACGATAACCAGCAGAACAACAAATTGTAGGGAAATTCCTTCTGACAAATGAATTACAGTCCACAGAGATACTGATGTAGCTGCACACAGCAGCTCAGTTTGTGCCTCAGTTGATGAGCTCTGTGTCTTTGTGTGTGTCTTATGTCCAGTTGGTACTCTGAGGCACTTTGTAAGGAGTCATTTGGAGGATCCTCAGCTCAGTTTCTACCTGTGTAAGTATCATTAAATTTCCCCACATCATCATCATCAAGCATTAAAATTCATCTGTGAAGGTTGAAAATGGTATGAGATTTCTGCTTCTGGTTTATTGCAAATCAGATCCAGGATAACAGGTCTGATCATAATTATAACCACATTGAACTCACCATAAAAAAATGTTAAATACCTAAAATCTGGTAAATGACACTATAACTGCTGTAACAGGGTGTGACAGAGGAAAAACACTGATCAGGTCTGATCAACCTGAGTCAAGTCATCATTCCTTGGTTTACTCCTGACTGGGAACATGTGTTTAATTGTAGTCATCTAAATGCCCTTTGTTTTCATTGGCCTCAAGTATTGAATAAATGCAAAATAATACTGAAAATGTTGACTATAACTACAAAAAATACTGCTGAACTGGAAAGTTCTTGGAGTTTTTAGAGAAAAAGACAACGTGTGCATCCAGGAAAACTTTTCTAGGTGCTGACTTAAATGAATGTGTTGTAGAAAGGAGGAAAGGTCTACACACTTTTTAGATCTGAATTGTCAGTTTGATTTCATTTAATTTAATTGAAATATTGCTTTTGCATAAATATTTTAATTGTTACTTGGAGCTAAAAATTGTGCAGACCTTTCCTTTTTTTTTTTTTTTTTTTTTTTTTTTTTGGCAGCACAACTACTACAAATTTGACATCTTTCTTCAGCTAGCAAGTTTTATTTTATTATTATTTTTTATTATTATTTTGTTTATTTTACCATGTCCAGGTACATTCAAGCTAGTTTAAGATTTATGAGAAAGTGAGATTTGGTGACAGTCATCCAAAAGCAATTCAACTTTTAATACTGTAATTTACAATTACCAGACACTTGAGTTTATTGGTTATCAGGGGAATGTGTCCACTCCAGTATATACACTAATTGGCCACTTTTGTTGGGTTGTTGCACTGGATGTACCCCTTTTTGCCGTCTTTAATCTTCGAGACAGATTCTACAAGGCGCTGGAAGCATTCATTTTGTTTATGCCAATTCTGACTCTACCATCTGAATGCAGCAGAATTGAGACTCATAGGACCAGTGATGTTTTAGCAGTCTCCTGTTGTCCAATATTTTGGTGAGCCTGTGTGAACTGTGCCTCAGTTACCTGCTCTTGGCTGACGGTTTATGTTTTAATAAGAACTGTATTCCCACTTGTAATTTTGACATTTTTCTACCCCTTCTTTTATCATCACCCCTCCAAAAACTATTCTGGAGGACCCTTCAGTTACACTTTGCCAGGTAAGACTCCTCATACTGGCCTTTGAGCATCTGACAGTGCTTTATGTGAAACTAAGTAAAAAAATGGCTGAATTAAACCAAACAAACCTCATCACAGTGAAACTGCAGAAAATAACTACAAAACTTTTTTTTTTTTTTCCTCCCCCTCAACATGGACCTTCTGACTGTAAAATGTATCGGCTGGGCCTCCTTTCCTCTTCAAAGGCCCGTTACATTCCCGTTCTCCCTTCTTCCCTCGCTTCTGCTCACACTTGTTCCCCTCTCCACTGTCCTTGACCCCAGCTGGGCTTGATTTTCCCAGACTGGCACATGGGTTAATACAGGCCTTGCTTTGATCTTGACACACACAACACACACACCACACACACACACACACACACACACCACACACACACACACACACACACACACACAGAGCAATGGACAGCTTTGATACTTTGTGGCCTTTGAGTTTATTCAAAATGTGCAGAGATACACATGCTCGATCACCTCAGCACTCTTGTTGTTCTTTTATTTTTAGATACTTTATTTTTGCAAAAGCAGAACATTTTCGTCATCTGTGCCTCTCGTTCTTTCATTTGACACTTTGATTCAACCTGAAGCACACTGAAGTAGTGGAGGAAGAGGCGGATGTTTGAAGTGATAT
Source organism: Archocentrus centrarchus (assembly GCF_007364275.1). Taxonomy (NCBI): domain Eukaryota; kingdom Metazoa; phylum Chordata; class Actinopteri; order Cichliformes; family Cichlidae; genus Archocentrus; species Archocentrus centrarchus. The sequence continues at coordinate 31,568,288 of NC_044346.1, read as the reverse complement.
CGTGTTGTGATGATGAGCAAGATCAGCTCCTTAGAGGGACTTTATAAAAGATAACAATCCTCAAAAGTGCACTTTGAAATATGTCTGTGTTGTGTGTTTTTGGGTGTGTGTGTATATCCCCCTTTGGTGCCACGATCGCTCATTAAATCTGATGTCAGTCTTTGTTTTTCATCTTTTCATCCCTTCTGAACTCTCCCGGCTGTTTTTCAGTACTCTCCCTCTCCTGTACCCCAAACTCTGGCGTTCTCGCTCTCGCTCTGTCTCTCTCGCTCTGTCTCTCTCGCTCTCTCTCCCCCTTTTTTTTTTTTTTCTCTTCTCCAAGTCCAGCACCCACATGGTCCCTCTCTTGGTCCTCTCCTGTGCTTCACCCCTCCTTCTCAGCCCCATGTCTCTATCCTTAGGGACTTAAAAGCGTTAAAACAAAATCTTTAATCCGCTTGGTGTCACCCCCCCCCCCCCCACTCCCCCCCCCCCCCCCCCCCCCCCCCCCCCCCCCCCCCCCCCCCCCCCCCCCCCCCCCCCCCCCCCCCCCCCCCCCCCCCCCCCCCCCCCCCCCCCCCCCCCCCCCCCCCCCCCCCCCCCCCCCCCCCCCCCCCCCCACCCCCCCCCCCCCCCCCCCCCCCCCCCCCCCCCCCCCCCCCCCCCCCCCCCCACACACCACACACACACACACACACACTCACACTCACACACTCTGGCTCAGCTTCCCTGTCTATACATCAATCTTCAACACACACATTTAAGGAATCTTTTAATCTTTTTTTTTTGGTCATGTCACATAGACATGAGTGCACACAGACACGTCTCTCTTACACACACACACACACACTTTAATCACTTTGTGTCATGTCAGGAAAGGAATGTTTCCCAACCCAGAAGCCCTTTGATACCAGGCATCCCCTCCCTCATTCGTCTCCCTCTCTGTCTTCCATCAGGATCCGTTCTACCTCTCTTTCCTCTCTCCATTCCTCTCTTTTTAATACACACTCACCCTCTCTCTCTCCCACATACACTGGTCTCATCCCGTTGGCCCTGTCTTTTCCCAAGTGGAAATGTTGCTGCTGCTGCCAGATGGAGCAGGATCGCAGGAATGCTGTTGTTTCACTGTAACACATTGTTTCCTGCTCACAGGGCTGTAATAATAGCAATTAGGCCAGTGTGTCCCAATTTAGCAACCAGAGAAAGGACAGTGTGTGTAAATGGCCTGTGGTGTTGGGTGAACCCACATACCCCAGCTACTGCCTTTATTTTACACTGCTGATTATCTAAGTGTCTGGAGGAAGTTGGATGCAAAATGTTTTATGGCATCATCACTGTATCTAATGTATACATTTTACTGCTGATTAGACTGTCTGAATACCTGCATTCCTCTTAAAAAAAAAAACAAAAAAAAAACTGTCCTCCTAGCACTGCACATATCAGCGTCCTTCAAAAAAACAGGTTCTACAGCTCAGCAGACATCTTAGTTTGAACTGTCAGCTTGATTAACTTCAATTCTAATGGCTACTGGGACATAAATACTGCAATCAACAATGTATAATATAAAATAGAAACAATTTTGCCCCTCACTAAGCTTTTAAAAGCCCCCACCCCCAAATCTTAGTTATTTGCACTGCTGCAGAGTTCTAAGATTTCTGTTGAGGATTCTTTGAGTGCCATGTTGCCCTCATATGTCTCTGCACATGCACAGTTTATGTGAACAAAGGTGACAGCTCCACCATTAAGTTCTTCAGGCAGAGGTAGATGACGATGTTTCTGTTGGAAGGAAATCAAAAGAGATGAACAGTTGTTATAGTCAAAAGAGCACAGCCCAGCATCCAGGACCAAGAACAATCCTCACAAGGATGAAAGCAGTTTGAGAAAGGTTACAAGAAGCGCAGTTACTCATATATACAAGACAGTAACAGTTATGTTTTCCTCATGCCATTCACAAGCTATAACCAACATATATTCAGCAGACACATCTTAAATACAGCAGTACTTATGCACCTGCCAGCCACTTCATTAGGTGCGCCTGTCCAACTGCCAATCAGCCAATCATATGGCGCATCTCAATACCACCTGCTGAAGTTAAAAAAAAAGAGAGTATCCAGTGAGCCTTAGCTCATAGATTAGTCTCAAAATATATTATTTTGAGACTTAATTGTTTAGTCAATAAAATTTCAGTGAAATTACCAAGAACAATTTATATCAGAGCTCAAAGGTGTGATGCCTTTTTAAATGTCAGTGATCAAGTACTGAGAAAAGCGTCCACTTATTCACTGAGAAGCCACAAAGTTATGCAGGGTTTTACTAATAGATTTCATTGATCAGGGGCTGCATTTAAAAACTGCCTAATCTTTGGGGCATGGATGCAACCCTCTCAGGGTGCTCTGCAGTGTCTGGCATGGGGACACTGGCAGCAGATCTCCTGTGCTTCATGCTGTTGATCAGGCTTGTTTGGTGCATACCGTGGATGGTAGGACTGATTGAACTGGGATTTGACGTATTCCTCAAATTGGTCCTGAGTATTTTGTAGTGAGCTGCGTCTGCAGAAATGTTTAGATGGGCAGTACTGTCAAAGTAATTTGTGCCATTGAATCAGTTTATAATGGGAGAATCTGTTTTCACCTGTTTTAAATGTTGTGGCTGATCAGTGCATGTTCATAAATTTCACAATAGTACAGACAGACTTACAAGATCATGATGAGGATTATTAAAGGAAATTTCTGCACCATTAGGGAGATTTTTTTAGTAGCATTGGTAAGGTCTGTTAGTTCAGAAAATAGATTTATAATAGATATAAAGGGCAGCACTGTCCAGACTATATGATTTATGTGAAAAAATGCTGTCAGTGTTGTATTTTATTGTTGTGGAGGGGCATGTAAATCAATTGTTGTCACACATGAATCTAAGAACATTTTTTGAGATTCCTGATCCTCTGGGGACACACTTGAATGGGGCAGAGCCTCTACATGTTTCTTTCTGTGATAAACAGATCGTTTCCTCAGGATTCCTGGAGCAGAGCGTAGTCTGGTGCTCATCAGTGTGATTTAGGAGGATCTGCTAACTAAATGAAGAAAAAAAAAAAATAGAGCAGCAGAAACGTGTTCAGGATTTTAGTGTTTTAATTTTTTTTTTTAATATCTTAAACACATTTACCAATAAAAGGCCTTTTGAAGTCTTAAATTCATCTCGGCTCTTTAATGTTTTTAATTACAAGAATTTCCAGCATGCTATTTTGTCCTTTCTGCACATCCAGGTTTCATAATTCAGCCAACCACTGCAGGCTTGTTTATATATGTGCACAAACCGTTAATAGCTGGTAACATTAGCCAACTTTAGCTCATGCCTAAGAGAAAAAAATCTTTATAAAAATCCTGAAGTCTTAAGCCTGGAGAGGGTCAGTTAGGTGTTTTGACCTCCAAGCTTACAACACACTGATGATGATGAAGGCCTTGCTAGCCAGCCTGTTCATTGGTCTCAGGAAGATGGGAGTTTAACAACACATGGGTTAATAATAGGGGTTAATCTTGGTTTTAAAAGGAAATCCTCACAAATCATCTCCACCGGTGTGTCAGAGGTGTTCAGATGAATGAGTCTCATTTTGTTTTGTATAGTACAGATACCTCCTACACTGCATATATAGTACCCTGTATCTTTTAAACCTATTTATTGTATTACATTTGGATTTTTATTTACTGAGCTCTTTAATTTAATTTGACTTTTTTTTTCTGTTTCAATTTAATTTCAGTCCTTTTGTGCAAATTTTAACTTTTCATATTGTATTTAAATAATTGAACTATTCTACATATTTAAGCTCTTTTTGTTTGCTGTGTTTAATGTTTTGGCTGATGTAACACAATTTTCCAATTTTGGTGATAAACAAATACTTTACTTTAACCCGACTGTTCATTTGAACTTAAATTACTGTGTTTGTATGGAAAGGGCATAATTTCACTTTTGATGCATCGCTGCTATGGTCTTAAATTTAATTTAAAGTGCCATTGAAATTGAGCTTATTTATACCTATGGACATTGTGATGATGACCACTTTATGAAGCTCTTGCTCTCCTGCGTTGCTCAAATGTGTTGCTTTACGTTGTGTTGCTCTGGTGGAGCAGATGTTTTGTTTCCTTAGACTGACAGACGTGCGCCCTGCCTGCCGCCCTGTCTGTCTGTGTTTCCACCTCATAATTGTACGGTTGATAATATCTGCTTGCAACTGGTCCATTATACCCATTAAGACTACCACTGGAGAGGAATGTGGTGCTTCAGGGGTGAAAGTGTTTTCACTAACCATTTGATTGGTGCTCAATTTGTGGTTGACTTCAAAGAACCAACGGTTACTGGTTCAGGTCCCCGAGTAATGAATCATCCCCCAAAACGAACCTGACTTTAACTTGGATGTGGTGGCAGCTCTTGGTTTGCGTGAAGCGGGAGGTGGTTTTGTTTGGATATTTCTATGTTTTGCAGAAATTGAAGTGTGCACCAGACATTTTTAGAAGCTTCTGTTCACTTCTGCTCTGTTTCTGCGTCTGCAGGCCGACCTGTTTCCCGGTGCACTCCTATACTTCGGCTCTGATGTCAAGACAGGTTTTTTTCTTTTTGATTTCCTTCTTTCATATGCTGATTTGAATTAGATTCTGGTGTATTTCTGAGGAATGCAATGGAACAAAACAATAGCTTACATTGTGTGTGTGTGTGTGTGTGTGTGTTTGTGTTTCCTCCACAGATTTTTACATAAAGAGGGAACTGCTCGAATCCTCTGTCTCAGCCTTACAAGCAAATGAGTCCGTTGCAAGGTATGTGTGCATGTGTGTGTGGTTTTAAATGTGTGGCTGCGTGCGTGTGTGTGTGTGTGTGTATGCATTTTGTATCCTGCAGCAACCAACCTATTTTCCTGTCACAAAGCTGTCATCATTGGAATCCCTTTGAGGTTGTGCCTAAACAGCAGGTGCCCCCATGCGCCCTCATTTCCTCCACACGCATACAGATTCTCACACACAAACCATTTTCCAGTCCATCTAAAGATAGAGCAACTTCCCAAAAGTCACCCCCACCTGTTGTCCTTTAGCTTCATTAACCTCTGTTTCAGATTCCTATCTTGTTTAGCTTGTTTAGCTCCTCTGTTTGCAGGGTAATGCTGCTTTAAGGCAGTTCTTCCATAAAGGAAAAAAAAAAAAAATTAACCAGCTTTTCCCACCTGATCTGCTCAGTTAAAGCCATTTTACAGTACATTTAATGAGGCCATGTAAAATTTTACTGTCCTACTGTGAATATTTTTAGTTATAACCTCTTTTTAAAAAATAAATATAAAGCACAAATGGGGTGGGTCAAAATTTGACACTTTTTAATTTATTTTTGAGCCCTCGTAACTTCGGAAGTCCAAGAGAGAGCTACGTTTTTAAGGGCTGAAAACTCAGTCTAAAGCTAAATTTTGTTTTTGTTGCCTAATATTTTTTCTATAACCAACTTTATTGCTATCATATAATCATTGTTTCAACAGCAAAACTCCACCAATTTAAGCGGGATTCATGCTGGTGCATCGTGATTTACCCAGATTGAAGGATTCTGGGTATGCGCCCTGCTCAGATGTGCTCGAGTGCAGTCCTCCAAATGACACTACTTGTAGATGAAGGCACCAAGGCAGATATTATCCAATATCAATATTTATCTGATGTGGTCTATTCCTACTTACCATGATATATGAAGCTGTGTCCAGCTGTGTTATTGCGTTCAGGTGACAGAGGAAATTTTTGAATGCTTTTTGGATCAACTGTCAGGGGTGAAATCACCATATGGGATCGTCTGGTCAAAACAAGTTATTGCACAGGTCTCCCTTTTCCCCTGTATTTTGATACCAGGTTTATCTTCTAGCTGTAATTCCTTCTGTATCAAAATAGTTTTCCAGTATAGTCATATTTTAATACACAAATGTTGTTTGTCTGTGAAATTAAGAAGTTTTTCAAAATCAGGTTCCATTGATATAAACTCAAGTCCGTGGATCACAGCGTCTCAGGATCAGTGCATGATGGCTTCATAATTTCTTGTTTTCTTTTTTCTAGTTTTCTTGTGGCATAAGCTGGCATGTCCCTTTTACCTTCTTTACCAAACTTTAATGGGAGCATCCAGTTATGTGGCAAATGTGACAACTTTGTGTAGCGTCATCTTCTGCTGGCTCATACTCAAATCAACCATCCTGTTTGTGAAACTTTAAACATTCTTTTTTGTTTTTTTGTTTTTATTCTTCCTACCTCAGCTGCATGCTCCAGACCTCAACTACCTCCTCAAGCTCTGTGGGCTTTGAGGAGCCGCTGCCTCCCCTGGAGCCTACAGTGGAAGCCAGCAGGTCCACACAAGACGAGGAAGACCCATCGACACACACCCAGGCCGCTAAACCTGCCAGATCTGACCCGGGAAAGGTGCCCAAGTGGCTCAAGCTTCCAGGTCAGGACAGAAAAGGGAGCACGCACAAAGACAATCTTTTTTTTTTTTTTAAATATTATTATTAAATTAACAGTTTTTATATAAAAAAGAAATGAGTGCAGACTGCAAGGTATAGTAACTGGTTTGTGCATCAAACCGTGAACTAAAATTCTGATGACAGCAAGTCATGAAAACAAGGTGCAGTCAAAAAGTCACGAAAAGAACATGATCTCCTCGTGCACCTGTGACTGCTGTGCTGCTGTGCTGCTATCATTTCACGCAGACCTCAAACTTGCACAGAGTTTAAACATCGACTTCCGTGTCAAACTGGCCCAGTATTTACAACACGAGTATTTGTAGAGGGTACTTAACTGTCAGTATATGTGAAGTTGTCACCTGGTGCCTGATTTAAGTGCTTTTCTCTAACAGACACTCACATCAAAAATTGGAGGAAAGGATTCAAAATGGATCTGAAATTAAGGAAATGAACCGTCTGACATTCAAAATCACATACTTAACAAAAACCCCCTGACCACATCAAGCTTCAATTAAATATCAGCTTGAATCCACTGTCTTCTTTTAGTCCTCACTATGAGTTTGAATTATAGTTTTCACACCAGAGCTGATATGGACTGCACCAAACAGGTTAGCTGGCAAAGCTCACCTAATACATTCAGCTCAGAAATGTGTATTTTTTTTTTTTTTTTTTTTTTTTTTTAATTTGAGAAAGAACAGAAGGCTTTGAGGCACACGATTCATATCATGGTAAACACACACACACACACTCTCACACACAGAAACCACAAAACCACAGCTAATAGGACATGGCTTTTTGAAAGCTGAATTTGTGATGACTCAGAGGATCAGGATGCATGTTAGGATGATCCAATTAGTTCAGGATGGTCACCCCCTCCGGCCCAGGAGACCACTACAGACACTCATCGTGCCCAGGGAGAGAGCCTGCTGTCGGGCCACATCACACAGCACGAGCCCCTGTGGTCTGTCCAGTCCCAGCGCCTCTCTGTTGTTCTACTGTGGTGTCTCTGGTGGTCACCATATTGATGTTTTTGTTTGGTACATTGCTCTCTTCTCTCTCTGTCTTCATCTTGTTTGTGTTTTTGTTCATTTTATTTCTGGCTGATCTCCGTGTGTGTCCTTGCACGTCTCTGAAGAAAGTCGTGGCTGTTTTGTCTTTCATGAGGAAAGTTAAAAGAAAAAGAGGGTAGGCTGGCTGAATCAGGAATTATAGATTCCATGTGTGGACCACTACAGAGGACACACACACACACGGAGCATATGAGGCTGGCTGGCATGTCTTTGTTAGTATGTTCAGTAATGGGCAGAGTGTTTTGATGCATTCCGGAGGATTCAGTATTAGAGCCAGCACACTTTTAGTGTTCAGCCTTGTGGCGTCTTTCTGGCCCTCGATTAAAGCCTGGCATCTTTTAAACTAAACTTCTTCTCCTTCCTGTTTCATGATGATCTGCCTTGTGTCGTGTTGACAGGATTTATTGCAGGTTTCATGCTGTGAAGGGTGTTTTGAAAAACAGCTCTGGGTGGATGATAGCGGGTTTCTTTTTAACTGGTTTTCATTGCATCCGGTCTCAGTGTTTGTGTATTGATCTGGGGGCTGCACAACAAAGCAAGTTCAGCATATCCAGGACATTTTTTTTGTTTTTTTTTTCCTTATCTGGGTTCACTTACTCTGTCAGTAATCAGCAGTCAGGCAAGCGGACACGTGAAGGTGGTCATCAACTTTCCATGAGAGCACATTAAAGGACCAGTCACAAACATGCACAGATTTACTCCTAAGAATCTGTGGTTACTGATGCTTTTCAGATTAAGAACTTTAGACTCTTACTGTCTGAGCACAGGATCAGTAGGTGGTGGTTTTGAACCAGTTGATCTCTTATGCCAAAAAAGACCAGCTTCGGGGCAAGTTAAAAATCCAGAGTCAAACCCGATGTTACCTAACCAAGTGAGAAATCCTAATGTTATAAGTAGTTTATTTTGATTTTTTGGCATTTTGAGTTATTCAGTAGCATTAACTCAGTGCCCAAATGAGACCGTGGTAAGATGTGCTTTAGGAGTTACAGGCAGGGTGGAGTGGCTGGAGCTGTGTGTCAGAGGTGATTTGTGACTGATGGATAACAGCGAAAGGGATGGTTTACAAAATGGCAGTGAAACGTGATATAATGTATGGTTTGAAAACGGGGGCGCTGACAAAAGACAGGAGGCCAAGCTGGAGGTGCAGAGTTGTGAGGATTTGGTCATGTGCAGAGGAGGGACAGTGAAAATGGAGCTGCCAGGCAGGAGGAAAATAAGACGACCATTCATGGATGTAGTGAAGGGGGACTACAGGAGGATGATGGAGGCCGATGAGCCGCTGTGGCGAATCCTAAAGGGATTAGCTGAAAGAAGTTATTCAGCAGCATTAATGTCAGAAGAGACACCTGAGTTATTGTTTTTTTTTTTTTTTGTTTTGTTTTATTCAGTGTGTTTGGTCATTTCAGTTTAGTTTTGGTTCCAGTGGAAGTTTTATCTTTATTATTGTGATGTGGTATTTGTCAGATTTTAGGATGTAAGAAGTTTGGCACGTTTCAGTAATACAAGTGCAAGTGGTTTTTTAAAAAAAAAAAAAAAAAAGATGAGGAACGAGGAGTACTCAAATGACAGCTGAAAGAAATACTGTTTGTATTTTTTGTTGATTGGCAGAGTTGTTAATTCCCGCTTTCTGGTTCCTGTACAGGTAAGAAGTAAAACTTCTGCTGTGTGCTGACGGAGGACCGACCGCAACACTGAGTGATGCACTTAAATTTTCACTTCACTCGGCTTTGTGACCTGCAGTGGATTTAATCCATCATGGAGGAAACCTGGCTTTTAAAATGGATAAAATAAAGACAGAATGATTGAATGTGTTAATGTCTTTTGGGGGGGGGGGGTGATCTGGAAGAGACCTGAGAAGACACAGGAAAATGTAGTGCAAAGTCAATAAAGTTTAATGAACTAAAATGTGTGTCTCGTGTATTGAATTAAAATTTTAATTACACTAGCTCTTGATCACATGTCAGGATCAGCAGTGGTACGATATCCAGTTAACCTTTCCTCAACATTTAAAGAATTTTGACTCTTCTTCTGTTTAACACCAAATCTAATGCATGTTTGTAGATGTGCAACCTTTAAACTGCTTGTGTGGCCAACCTTACATTAGTTGATCCTTTCAGTAAAGCCTGTTATCTTTAGAGAACTTTTGCAGCCCTGCATTACAAAGTGCTTCTCACATGGCAACAATTCATAACAAGCAGATTTTTTTTTATTTATTTTTTTGTATTTTCAGTGAAAGAAATCAAATACACATCAACATTCAACAATTAAGGAGCATACTGTCCATCACAAATCAAAGTTTTGAGTCCTGAACTATATTCTTAAAGAAAGTCCGTCTGAAGGGGTTTCACGTACTCAGTCCACTTGGTCCAGATTTCATAGAATCTGTCTTTTTGCATCCTGAGGGAGAAAGACAACTTTTCCATGGCATATATATCGTGTATTATGTTTATCCTGTCTTCAATGGTAGGGGGGCTCCGCTTTCCACCATTTTCTGGCGATAGCTTTCTTACTTGCAACGAGTAGCATATTCAGTAGTCTTTTATCTCCATTTGGACACAGGTGCATCACCCAAGTACATTGTTTCACATTTAAAGGGAATTTTAGCTCTAAATATATTAACATGTTCACGTATCTCTTTCCAACAAGCAGATTTTATAGATTTATTTTGGGTGATTTCTAGGCTTTATTGCACAGGAAAGTGGGAGAAACACATGCAAGAAAAGTTCTGGGATGGACTTGAACCCAGGCCTCTGCAGAAACGGTTCTAGCCTACAGCATGTGTCATTTAACAAATCAAAACATCCGCATTTTACCAAGATGGAAAATACTGCAGTAAATTAAACAATGATCAGCATCACTTGTCAGTTATGTTGTTTTCAGGATGGGTCTGATGGTGCAACGCTTTGAATTGTGGAGCGGCATTATCTCCTTTCATTAAGGACAGTCCAGTGTGTCGCCTGGTAAAGATGGTGCTAAAGGACGCACTGAAGCGTATTTCCTTAGCGTTTAGAGAATTCTAGCACTTCTGCAGTTAGGATCCTTCCTAAGAAACTTTGTTCAGCTGCACCTGTGAGTTCGTACAGGAGGTGGGCAGAGTGGCAGAGATGTGTCCACAGAGACCATCTTCCCATCTGCTAGAAGGCTGAGTGTCTCTGTCCTCACTCTCATCCCCCCAGCAACCCTCTTTCTTTAACATACTCCCATGTATCTGCATCCATGCACTCAGCACACTGCTGGTCCAGCTGATCTACATTTCCTCATTAAATATATTTTATTTCAGCTCACGTGGGTCTGTGTGGTCTCCCTTCTATGTTCTGGACTGTGTCAGTTGTCAATTGATGACAGCTACAAAGACTTTGTATTTTTCCACAGTTCAGAAATGCTCAATAAATGACTAAACAGGTGGCATTCAGAGGTACAGAATAAGGAGGGAACAACATAAGTTTGTGTTGTTAGTGCGCCACCTATCAAAGTTCCTACCCCCACACAGCATTAAAAAAAAGGCTATGATGCTTCCCCATCTGTTTGCAGCCCTCCTCACAGCAGGTTTAGCAGATAACAGGTGCTGTTTTAAAGGTGAAGTGTCCCCGGAGGCTTATAGACCTTTTGCAGTAGGAAAAGCACAGGTGAGACAAATTTCATTAAGGATGGCTTATTTTCTATAAGTGTCCCAGTGAGCCACACGCTGCACAATCTGGATCACCTTAGTGGTTTAGCAGTTATTCTTAACTGTGTTTTTCCTGCTGAGGGAAACTGTGCTGAATGTGTCTAGGGAAGAAAAAAAATCTGGGGCAATTCTCAGTTTTTCCAGTCAGAAAAAAGCTGGAGTGCTGAAACCTTTTCTGCACTCCTCAGTATCATTTGTGCCCCTCTGCCTGGAGAAAGGGACTACTATTTCACCTTTGCAGAAGTTTTAAATGGTTTTCAGATGTGATAATTAATTTGTGGACATACAGTCATTTTCTGCAACATTAATTGACAGCTTGGGAACATCCATCCATCCATCTCCTTCCACTTATCCAAGTCTGGTTAAAACTAGAGATGGTATCGGTCTCCTGAATCCAAACTGGGAGCTGGTTGCACAGGAGAGGGGCCTAATAGCTGAAGGCTATTCTACTTTTAGAAACTCTAGGAAGCCTGCAGTCTGAGAGAGAGGTCCTTTAGTACGATAATGTGGACAATATGGTATTACAAGGTCTTTACGAGGGGCCTGATCATTCAAGAGTTTGTATTTGAGGAGAGGGATTTTAAATTCAGGGAGCCAGTGAGAAGAAGCTAAAACAGGGGTAATAGCTTCTGTCTGTAAGCTTATACAGCTTATATACTATAAGTTTATCCTGTCTGGTTTTGTATTTTAGGGGCCAACTGGAATTTTTTTGTCAACAGACATTCAGCCAGCAGGACCAAACTCCATACATGCAGTCAGGTTGTGGCAGATACCAAAATAAAAGACCACTCAAAAAAGTCACATGAATGTAAAGTGCTTGCACAGTCTGACTTCAGCAGGTGTATGGATAGTATATGTAGTTAATGCTGTATAGCATCTCAGCATAAAAGACCAACAGACTATCACACACCAGCAGGTGGAGACAAAGACCTGAGGACTGATGTGCTGCTGCTGTTCATGAGGTGGAAAATTATTAACATTCATGGACTCAGAAATAGACTCGGACTCTCTTGATCCCTGCTGCTGTAAAACTGCATGGAGTGGCAGAGGTATAACAGATGTCTTTGTTACCAAACATAACATCACAAACACTTATAATCCCAGAGATCATGAGGCTGATAATTGGAAAAAACAAACTATCAACCTCACCTGCACAATAATGTTGTGACAATTGATTTTTTAAGCGCATTTTATATTGGAAGCAAATATCCAGCAACATGCAGGATACTAATATGTGAACTGTGAACATGTTTGGTTTCACACTAGGATAATTTTACACCCGAGTGATCAAATCTGAAATGTTCCCCAGCATCTGAGGTTATTATTGTTTGCATATCTGTTAATTTTTCACCCCTCTGATACAGATATTTGTTTATCATTTATCTGTTTTAGATTTAACCTACCTTCTTCGACCTCGTCCTATAAACTGCACGAAAAAGATGCATGTAGCTTCTGGGTCTGAAATGTGGAGCTAACATGTGTCTTAAACCTGTGTCTTAAACCTGCTTTCTTTTTAAATTGCCAGCGGGACGTGACTCCTCTGGGTGCAAAAAAAACTTTGGTTTGTATCAAAATTATGGAGAAAGAGCCAGTGGTTGCCTTTCTCTGTGATCTCAGTAAACACTTCTCTGTTGACTTTATGTGCTCAGTCATTAGTGTCAGGTCATACTGAATAAAACATGAAATCCATTTGTAAATATGGTCATTCCAAGAGCCAGAAATTAGGATTATCCAGGGTGTGCTCACTGGCAAATAACCTGTCAATCACAACTCGTTAAGCCAATGAGTTTGAAGCGTCCCTCAGTTTCTCAGCCAGATCCACCCCTTGTTTGTCAAGCCCACAGACCAAACACCAAGATGGCAACAGCTGAGGTCTTAAAACGAGACTTAAATAATGAGTGGGCGATGTTACTGCACCTACATCCGTCTATACCTCACGCAGGCACTGACTGGCACCGGCTAAACTGTTCAGTTCTTTGTTATAATCAAGATTGATTTGGTTACCTGCAAATGTCAAATACAAAGAGTAAATAAATACAAAATGAGATAAACAAAAAATAAAATGTCAGTATCAGTGCAGGATTTCTTAACTGGTACATCTTTAATAAGAAGGGCACAAAGTTACTGCTGCCAGTGCAGCACTTGGGTGAACAAGACACCATTCATGACAGAGGAGACCTGAGGGGCGTACACTACAAAGCAAGTTCAACACAGCCAGGCTTTCTTTTGCTCAACGAAACTTAAAATCCTAGTCAGAGATAATAACCAGTATCACCACGGTGGTTTTCATCTTTCTCTGTTTACTCAGGTTTTCTGCTTCATCAGAACAGTTTACACTGCTGCTGCACAGCTTCTATCTGAAGTGTAAGGTATGACGCAACAGGTTGCATTTATAAAACCTCAGAAGAAAATCTAGATCACACCTTAAGCATACTACACTGCTCAGAAAAATGAATGGAACACTTTGAAAACACATCAGGCTGTAATGGGGAAAAAAATCATGCTGGATTTCTATATTGATATGGACTGGGTAATGTGTTAGGAATGAAAAGTTGCGACATCGTTTGATGGAAATGAAAATTATCAACTTGAGTGGACTGAATTCAAAGACATTCCAAAAATCAAAGTGAAAAAATGATGTGGCACACTAGTCCATTGTGCAGAAATTTCATTGGCGACAGTGGGAAGGACAAACTCCCTTTTAACAGTAAGAAACCTCTGGCAGAAGCAGGCACAGGGAGGGGCAGTCACCCCCAACTGGTCAGCCGCGACCAGTTGGGGGTGAGGGGAGAGAGACAGGACTAAACACAAGCTGTGGAAGAGAGCCAGAGTTAATGATAACTCATGATTAAATGCAAAGTGGTGTATAAACACATAGAAAGAGAAAAGTGGTGAATGAAAAAGAAACATTCAGTGCACCATGGGAACCCCCACCAGCTGCTTAGGCCTATTGCAGCATAAATAAGTGATGGTTCAGGGCCACCTGATCCAACCCTAACTATCCAATCCAACTTTATTTATAGAGCGCTTTAAAAACAGCAAAGTTGAACAAAGTGCTTTCCAGATAAAAGACAACAATACAATACAACACAAAAAAATAAATGCATAAAAAATAATAATAATTTAAAAAGGATTAACTATAAAAGGAGTACTAAAAATATAAAAGCAGTTCCCAAAATGACTCAAACTAACTAGAGACTCATGTTTTGAAATGCCTTAGATAAAAGGTGTGTTTTTAAGTGAGATTTAAAGACCTCTAGTGTTGGGGCCAGCCTAACATAGACGGGCAACACCCCCTCTAACATAGAGGGGGTGTTTCAGTCTCAACTTGGGGACAGCAAAAGAAGGTGGTCAGCCGACCTGAAGGACCTTTGTGGGGTGTATGTGTGTAAGAGGTCTGCTAGGAACAATAAAATTTTTTAATTCTGATCAAAAAGTTATCAAAAAGGAAAGTTTTAAGCCTAATCTTCAAAATAGAGAGGGTGTCTGTCTCCCAAATCCAAACTGGGAACTGGTTCCACAAAAGAGGGGCCTGAAAGCTGAAGGCTCTGCCTCTCATTCTACTCTTAATTATCCTAGGAACCACAAGTAAGCCAGCAATCTGAGAGCAAAGTGCTCTATTGGGGTGATGTGGTACTATGAGGTCTTTGAGATAAGGTGGGGCCTGATTATTCAAGGCCTTGTATGTAAGAAGAAGGATTTTAAATTCAAGTCTGGATTTAACAGGGAGCCAATGAAGAGAAGCGAATATGGGAGAAATATGCTCTATTTTCTAGTCCCTGTCAGTACTGCAGCTGCAGCATTTCAGATCAGCTGAAGACTTTTTCTAAGGTTTGTAGGGCTGAGTACAATAACTTCAGGTTTAACTAAATTTAGAAGCAGGAAGTTAGAGCTCATCCAACATTTATGTCTTTGAGACATTCCTGCAGTTTTACTAATTGATATGTGTCATCTGGCTTCATGGACAACCAAAACTGGGCATCATCTGCATGACAGTGAAAATGTATGCAATGTTTTCTAATAATACTGCCTAAGGGAAGCACGTATAGTGCAAATAGAATTGGTCCCAGCACAGAACCCTGTGGAACTCCGTTTTAAGTAATGGTTTAATTGCTGCTACCTTAAAAGCCTGTGGTACATAGCCAACTAATAAATACAGATTGATCTTATTTAAGATCGACACATTAATTAATGGTAGGACTTCTTTGAGCAGTTTTGTAGGAATGGGATCTAATAGACAGGCTGATGGTTTGGAGGAACTATTGAAGTTAAATCAGAGATGAATTGCAGAGAAAGAGTCTGAATAAATATCAGCAGCACTGAAAGTAGCTGTACACAAAGATATGTCTGTGAGATAATAATAATTTTTTCTCTAATGATTAAAATTTTATTTGTGAAGAAAATCTTGAAGTCATTACTAGTTAAAGTTAAAAGAATACTCAGCTCAACGAAGCTCTGACTCTGTCAGCCTGGCTACACTTTTTTCAATTAGTGATGAATAGTAAGATGTCCTAGCTTTATTGAGGGCTTTTTAATAGAGCAACAAAGTCTTTTTCCAGTTTAAATGAAGATCTTCTAAATTAGTAAGATGCCATTTCCTCTCCAGCTTACAGGTTGTCTGCTTTAAGCTACACATTTGTGAGTTGTACCAGGGAGTCAGGCACTTCTGATTTGAAGCTTTCTTTTTCAGAGGAGCCACAGTATCCAGAGACCTACGCAGTGAGGATGGGAAACTACTGATGAGATGATCTATCTCTGAGGGAGTAGAATTCAGGTAGCTGTTCCTTCATCCTCCAGGAACTGCCTGCAAACTCTCGCCACATGAGGGCGGGCATTGTTGTGCACATGGTGGAGCCTAGGACCCACTGCGCCAGCGTAGGGTCCGACAGCGAGTCCAAGAATTTCATGTTAATGGCAGACAAGGCGCTGTTGCCTAGCCTGTGCATCCCTTCATCCCTCCACCATCAAACCAATTATGCTGAATGATTTTACAGGCAGCATAATGATCTCCAGGACTTCCCCAGACCCATTCATGTCTGTCAAATGTTCTCAGGGTGAACCTGCTCTCATCTGAGAAAAGCACAGAGTGCCAGTGGTGGACCTGCCAATTCTGGTATTCTATGGCAAATGCCAGTTGGGCTACAAGGTGCCGGGCAGTGAGCACATGGACCACTAGATGACATCAAACCTTCAGGCCACCCTCATGAAATCTGTTTCTGATTGTTTGGTCAGAGACACTCACACCAGTGGCCTGCTAGAGGTCGTTTTGTAGGCAGTGCTCATCCTGTTCCTCCTTGCACATAGGAGCAGATACCAGTCCTCCTGATGGGTTAAGGATCTCTCCGAGAGTAACTGCTTGTCTCCTGGAATCTCCTCCATGCACTTGAGACTGTGTTGGGAGTTACAGCAAACCTTCTGTGGGTGGTTGTAGTTCAGGAGGTAGAGTAGGTCATCTACTAATTGGAAGGTTAGTGGTTTAATCCCTGGTTTCTTGCCAAAGGATCCTTGGGCAAGATACTGAACCCTGAGTTACTCCTGATGCTTTCATCGGAGTGTGATTTGTGTGTGTAAGTATGCTGTATAAAGCACTCTGAGTGCTCATGTTTAGTAGAAAAGTGCTATATAAGAACCAGTACATGTACCATTCTGGCAATGGCACATATTGATGTGGCATCCTGGAGGAGTTGGACTGCCTCTGCAACCTCTGTAGGGTTCGGGTATCGCTTCGTGGTACCAGCAGTGACACTGACCAAATGATAAACCAGTGAAAAAAGACAAAAGATGAGGAGGGGAAAAAAATGTCAGCGGCTTCCACCTGTAAAACATTCCTGTTTTTGGTGTTGTCTCATTGTTGGTTCTCTAGTGCACTTGTTGCTGATTTCATTAACACCAAAGCAGCTGAAACTCATTAATCCCCTTCTGATACTTAACTGACCAGATCAGTATCCCAGAAGTTTAATTGACTTGATGCTATACTCTGATTTAAGTGTTTCTTTAATTTTTTTGAGCAGTATATAAATAAAAGAATTAGTAAGAAAAAAAGTATGCCTCAGGCACTTTTTTGTGTAAGAGGGTGGTCATGTTACCTCTGTTCACCCCGGCATTTAATGTTTCCGTATTAAATAAATGAATTTAGCTAGTGTGTCAAATATTTAAACTGTTTTGTTTGGTTGTTGTTGTTGTTTTGTTTTGTTTTGTTTTTACCCAGTCTGTGTTTTTCAGCTTCATGTGGTCATTTATCTCACCTCATTCCACAGGGTCTGCAATGTGTCTGCATGCCCCAGCTCCACGCCCAAGCACATGTACGCAACCCTCCGACGCTCATTTGGTGACGGCCCAACCCCAAATAACTTCCATTCTGGTCTGAGAGACCAACAGCACCCCCTCCTCAGAGCACATGGGAGGAGAAAGTGGGTGCCAGCGCGACAGAGGGAAAGTACAAGGATGAGACCGAACATACCAAAAGTCTGCATAAATGACCCAAGAAGAGTCACAAGCAGGTTCTGAATCAGCTGAGGGCTCGGCCTGGACCTCATTCTGATGTGACCCAGCAGGAGAAGACTCATCGGGCTCAACGGGAGATTTTCAAAAGAGTCTTCATGTCATCTTTCCTGGTTTTGAGTCTGGATTTTTGGGAATAATCAGGATAAAATCTCAGCCAATAGGTGAGTGTGTGTGCCTGCCCGCTTCAGCTTAGACAAAAGATCTCAAAAAGGGATCTCCCCCATGTCTGACACACTGGGTGATGTGCTCTGATTCATCAACACAGAAATAAGACTGTCCTCAGTTAGTCAACAGAGAGAGGAGGGTGAATACCTCAGAATACCTGAGCATCTGGAAATCCTAACACACATTTACTGGAAGTTTCTGTTTGAGCTAAAAGTGGAGACATTCATTCATGATTAGTGGAGTTCTAAGTTTGGAGGCAGCTGTGATTTCCACACACATATTAGTTTTTTAATTTCATCTAAAAGGATGCAAAATGAAGACTTTAAGTGAATGGTGAGAGCACAAATGGCGAGGCAATGGCTGCGTCATGAGACAAGAGATGTAAATGCTTATTTTTAAGTGCTTATTTTTAAACTGAAGCTACACCATTTTTTTTTTTTTTAAGATCTGTGAGAGTGACTCATCCTTTTTGCTTCTTTTCCTCATAGATATAATGAAAATGCTGGGAAAAAAAAATCACAGGACCTGAGATAAAAACGAACCACTCGGACTCCTCATCATCCTAAATTCTATCTCATTGAGGCCCTGAAGGAGTTCCGTTTTGAATATATCACTGTACATTATCTCAGCCGTCATGGATTCCCACGGTGGTCCCTACCTCAACCATAAGGCTCTTTGCTCACCTCTGGGTGCAGCCCGCCTCTGTCAGTTAGCTTTGGGCTGTGCTGTGATTGCGATGGTGACCCACACTGCTGGCTACAGTGGCTCACACGGTGTGTTCTGCATGGCGGCGTGGTGCTTTTGCTTCGCCATGTCAGTTCTAGTGTTCTTCCTGGATGCAACTCATCTCTACAGCTACCTGCCCGTGTCCTGGGACAACCTCACAGTCACATGTGCTGCCTTTGCAACGCTCATGTAAGTCACACTGTCAAATGGATGCTCTATCTTTGAGCTGGAAGTTACACTTTGACCACCTTTCACTCATGACATCAGTTTTTCCATGTGAGGCAAATTTGTATCCACCCATCCATCCCCCAGATACACCAGACAGATGAATTATTACATAAAAAAGACACAAACTTTAATTTTTTTTTAACTATTTATTGAATTATCTTTAGCAGCAAGGTTAGGAAACTCAACAAGAATATATTCACATAATGATCCAAGGTCACCCATTTGCTTAAGGTGAAGCATTGTCCCCAGAAATTAATTAAAGTTGCCATATAATCAATATTTTTATACTAACAATGGAACAGATTAAATTCAAATGAATTTATATAGATTCACAACAAATGTGTTTTTTTCTAAACGCTGCAGCACTTTGCAACCAGATCTAAAATAAGAGTTAAATGTTGGACTTAATTTATCAAGTGTCGCTCCAAATAAAGGCTGGATGTGCTGGATGAGTAAATATACCAAATGTTAGTAAATAAGGTCACCATATCAAATTTATCGTAAATGGACTGATACTTATTTACCACCTTTCTACTCAGTTGAGAACTCAAAACACTTCCTACTACATCCAGTAACGTGTGTGTATGTATATATATAAAATAGGGATCGTGCAACAGTTCCTGTTAACAGTTATCTTTAAACCCAGACTGAGGTCATGCCTGTCTTCCTGTGTAAAACCACCTGTTAGCCATGTGCTGAAAGGTTCACAGCTCTAACAGAAATAGTAAGTCAAATTTTCATTGCAGTATTGGGCCCACAGTCACGCTGATGTCACCCTTCAGATCAGTTTGTTTTTTTTTTTAAATGCACTCGTGACAGTGTGCTCGAGTGCATTTTTCAGATTTTCCAAGTTGGAAAGTCATTCCTCTGACTTTGTTGTGTTAATGTGCTTTTAAGATGGATTTTGAAAACAATACAGATGCTGCACAGATCATGTGTTATATTTTATTGCACAGTATTTAAACAACATGCAGTAAACAACTACTCTACCTGACTTGTTATCATGATCATTGCTAATTAGTGACTTTTCAGGTGTCAGGTGGTACCAAAAAATTATGGCAGGGCTTTACAATATGGCCCGCAACTTAGTTTGTAATTCCTCCAGATTTCACTTGGAATTTCTTTTTGTGTGTGTGAAAAAAAGACACTAATTTTACTCTAAGTAATTTTAAGTAAGAGAGTAACTTCAACTTTAATAGAAAAGCAAATTATATCTCAGTACTAGAAGTGTTGCTGGGTCTTTGTCCTGAAAAGGCAAGGTTAAGCCACTCCATAATACAGCCGGTGCCCTAAAGGTACTGCATATTTATAGTATAAAATGAGGAAATATTATCTTTCCACTAAAATACCCAGAAATTACTCACTACTAAGAATTACTTAGAGTCAGATTTTTTTTCTCCTTTCCTGTAAAAACTTGAATTGTTACCCCCTTATGCTAGCATTCCTTCTGGTATTTGTAGGTAAATGGAAAATAAACAATAATTTCAGAAAGAAATAAACTGAAATTTCATGTGAAATCTGAGGGGAATTACAAGCTACAGTTGTGGTTAGAGGTTTGCACTCATAATGAATGTCATTGTTGTCATTCTCATTTTGGGCTTTAAACTCGTTATGGATTTTCTTTAATTTTTTTTCCAACTTTTTTTGCAAATTGCAAAGTCATTGTTTTTTTTTTTCCCTTCTCCTGCAGGTATGTGACAGCCTCTGTTGTTTATCCTCTGTTCTTTGTGCAATCTGAGTGCCCCTACGCCGGCTGTGATGTCAGAGATTTCCGCATTGCCGTCACCGTCTGCTCCATCCTGGGGACTCTGGCCTACGGGGCAGAAGTGGCGTTGTGCCGAGCTAGGCCAGGCCAGATTGTGACGGGCTATATGGCCACAGTCTCCGGCCTTCTCAAAGTTGTTCAAGGTTTCGTAGCCTGCATCATCTTTGGCGCTGTTGCCAACAGGAGTCAGTATTCCCAATATGCAGCTACAATCTACTGTGTTGTCGTGTATGCTTTCTGCTTTGCTCTGACAGCACTGGTGGTTATAATGACTGTATGCAGGCGGACCAAGGCTGTGTGCTGCATAGCCTTTGACCGCTTTGTGGTAGTGTGCACCCTTCTGGAAGTACTGCTCTACCTGAGTGCATCAGTGGTGTGGCCAGTGTTCTGCTTTGACACAAAATATGGCTCCCCATGGAGACCGTCATCCTGTCCACAGGGGAAGTGTCCGTGGGACAGTAAGGTTGTGGTGGCCGTGTTCTCCTTCGTCAACTTTGGACTGTATTTGGCCGACCTGATCTACTCACAGGGGATCAGATTTGTCTCCTCACATATGCCCAGTAACTCACGGGTCTAACAATCCTTATTTAGCATTACAGGTTTAACAGGTTTAAGTTATTTATTTTTTTCACAGTTTATGTTTTTTAATATCTAAAGACACAGATAAGCTAAATTTGCAGTGCACAAGGTTCCCATGCCAGGTGCTACACTTAGTCTGCTTTTGAGACGCCATGAATTTGAACTGCAAGCATTGTCATAGAATTTCACAGCCACACCCTACCAAAGTGACACTGACCCCTTCTTTCCTTAGAGCCAGCCTCACCCAGGCAGTCAGGACCCAGTGGTGTGTCCTGCCAAATCCTCATAATACAAGACACTCCCACTATTCTTGACCTGTGGAATAACACAAAGTTCCTTTCTACTTTTATTTCTGCTCAAATGATACATAAAAGTCTTGAATATAAATAGTAAACCTGGCTTTGGCATCTGTGGTATCTGTGGCATCCCTGTCATCTGCGAACCCCACACCAACGATCTACGGACCCAGGTTGCCAAAAATAAACCTGAGCTGTCTGCTCTCATACTGAAGCCATGACACAGCATTTATAAAAGGCTGGTGTCTTTAAAGCCTCTGTGAAATGCTTTCTTCAGTCCACAAGAAAAAGCAAATCAAAAACAAATCTGTGGATGCTCGTATTAAACATGGCCAGGATTCAAATAATGAGGTATGTAAAAAAAAAAAAAAGCTCAGGCTTCAGACTGCAATACATGCTCTGTTTCAGACATTTTTTTTCTACTCTTGGAGCTGTTTGATGTCACAGATAGTGTATATGAACGGGCACAAAGAGCTCGTTTCAAACCTTCTGATTGTGAGAGGTAGCCAATCAGAAGAAAGTTGGCTTAAAGCAGCTTGTTTCAGACAGAGGATGAACTGAGGGGCTGCACCGAGGCCCAGTATGAGACAAAACAAGGATTATTTTGAACTGTGACTCATACAAAGCTACCCTAATAGAGTATTAGAATTAAAAAACATAAATGGAGATGGAAATGAGCATAATACATCCTTTTAACTATCACTTGAAAGGGTGTATTATAATATTAACACTGATTATTGACCTCGCTTTTGTTTTTTGTACAGAAATGTGATTTCAAATAAGCTCTAATGTTCTTCTGTACAGGATCACCTCTGAGGCGATAATAATATCTCAGTTGTGTGGTTAAGGCTTGTGCTGCCACCAAGTGTCAAAATAAATAATGAATTCAGCTTTATTATGTTATAATACAATGACATAAAATATGTTTGCATGTATGGTCAAAATATTCTGTACATACATTACATTTCAAACCTCATGAGCTAAACTTCAGTGAGTTCTGCTGAGATTTCATATTCATCTCAGGAGTCTGCAGACATGAAGTCAAATGTCCTTCATCATGCTGCTGCTGCCACGTGAGTACTGTTAATGTGGTGAAACACTCCATCTATCAAAGCAAACCTGTGTTTGTCAATGTGAGTCTTAAATTATCTTCAACACAGGACTGTTTGCATACATTTCATTACTGCACAATGTGCCTGCTCCTATATGCACTGATTTCCTTTCTTAACATCTTATCAGGTGCAAGTTCAGGATGACATTGGTAATTCTGAGCATATAACCCAACAGATCCTCAAACACATGCTTCAGGCTTTGGTTGTCGATCATTAAATTGCTAGACACTGTAACTTTGTACTCCACCATATCTCTGCATCTTTAGGGCATTGAAAGGAGAAGAGACGGTGGCCTTTCTCTGTAGGCAGTGCTAATGTTCACAGGGATAAAACAGAAGAAGAGGTCTGATCCACTCAGTGTCTCTTTGTTCTCCTCCATTAAGATTTCTCTCTCCTCCAGATTTTCACACTCCCTCCCTGGCTTTATTTCTCACACATCATACCAGTTACCTCCTCCTCCTCGCTCTCCTTCTTCTCTGCTTTGGTCACCTCAGTGAATCTCATCGCTCTAATCCTGGATCAGTGTAGTGCCCTGTCACATCTGTGAGTGCTATGGCTGTATTATAATAAGTCCTTGGGAAGCTGCTGTGGCACAGCATACATCTCGCAAAACTGTTTTTGCTGCTCAGCAGCAAATCCGTCACCAGTTGGCTGCTCTTGTATCCAAATCTGTCTAAGACTGCAGAAAACGTCACTGTGCGACTTGGAGATTTGCTATTTTCAACATTGTGCCAATTTATGGAAATTAGTAAGTAAATACAAGTGAATAAGATGTACCAGATGAGAGAGGATCTGAAGAGGGTTTATGTAAACTGCTGGGTTTTGCAGCAAAAAATAGCTTGGCGTTGTTTAAATAATATTTTTATGTTGTGTGTGTTTGCTGCATTTGGAAGAATTTAGATCCTCTAGTTTATTCTGCACAATTATTTCTGTTAGCTAGCTCTCTAGAGGCAGCACTTGATCCATGTGCACTCTTCTCAGGGCTAATATTTCCAGAGCGAGGCATAATATCAGTTGAATATGACAGACCCGAGAGAAAGCTACCACTGAAAATGATGGACACTGTCACCACAGAGCAATCTGCAGCTCAGTTAAGGCCAGCGTTCTGCCTGCTCCTCTGCAGACTTCCATTCAGCAGCTGTTCCATGTTTGGCACTCATTTCTCCTCTCCATCCCGAGGGCCTCTGTCTTAAACATAGCAATGGATGAAGTCGCCTGACAGAGATGAGATACGGCAGGTGTCCATCATAACTGTCCCCTCCCGATCTTCCTGCTGGAGGCACATGGAGGGACAGGGGACGGCTGGCTCACAGTTGTGACTAATCTCTGATGGCACATGTTGCTGGTGTCAGATTCCCCCTGTGGATCTCAGCTCTCGTTCTGCCAAACGTTGTGTGGAACAATGCTGAAGTCTCAATTTTTGATCCCAGTAGATCTAAATCAGCTACTGTATGCAAAACAGTATGGGAGCTTAGTATAAAAGCAAAAGCTAGGTCACCTAATAGAAACATCCAGTATTATGTAATAAGCCTCAATATTAATTGTATATGTTCCTAGGCTACTACACTGCATACCATCACAGTGTATGGTGTTCAACTTATATTGTCCAAACCCTGTCTGTGTAGTAAAAAAATTATTTTGTTTGCCTATATGAAATTACAGAATCCAATTCAACATTGAAAACTACATCAATACAGATGGGGTGCTGTGTAAAATTTAAATAAAAACAGAATACAATGATCTGCAAATGTCATAAACCCATATTTTGTTCACAATAGAACATAGAGCCATATCAGATGTTTAAGCTGTGCTGTAGGGAATCCTTTTAAGTAAGAAACAGTACCAAAAAAAATGTGGCCATTTTGAATTTGACAATAGCAAGATGTCTCAAAGGAGCTGGGACAGGGCCATGTTTACCATTGTTTAGCACCCCGTCCTTCTTTTACTGAGAGCCTGTAAATGTCTGGGAACTGAGGAGACCAGTTGCTGAACTTTTGGGAGAGGAATATTACCCCATCCTTGTCTCTCATGGGATTCTAGCTGTGCAAAAGTCCTGGGTCTTCTTTGTCTTATTTTTCATTTCATGGTGTGCCAAATATCTTCAGTGGGTGAAAGGTCTGAACTGCAGGCAGGCCAGTTCAGCCCCCAGACTCCTCTAATACTAATACGAAGCCATGCTGTTGTAAAAGATGCAGTACGTGGTTTAGTATTGTCTTGCTGAAATATGCAAGGCCTTTCCTGAAAGAAATGTTGTCTAGATGGGAGCATATATTGCTCTAAACCTTGCAGCATTGATGGTGCTTTGCCAGATGTGCAAGCTGTCAATACCAAGAAGAAGAAGAAGAAGAAGAAACAGCCTTTATTGTCCCACAGAGGGGAAATTTGGGTGTAACAGCAGCCGCAGTTATTATAAATATAAATAAAGATATAATAATTTACACTATTAAGAAAAGAATATATATAAAATCAACAAACAAGATTAACCTTAATACTACTAATAATAACACTATATACAATGTACATGATGTGCCTGTGTGTTGAACCTTAACAGGCCGGACTATTTACAGTATATTATATATTATCCTACATTGTGTAGGTTATTGTGGTTTTTGTTGGGAGCAGTGATGGTTATAAAGTCTTACAGCTGCTGGGAGGAAGGATCTGCGGTAACGGTCCTTTGCAAGCAAGAAGATGCAGGTTTTTGAACTGATAAGAATGGTCCTTCTCCTTTTTAGTCCAAAGGGTGAGGGGTCGATATTTTCCAAAACAAATTTCAAATTTCATCTTGAAATTAGAATAGTTTTCTGTTTTAAATCCATTAAGTCCATTTTAAATGAGCTTCGGACTGCAGCAGATTGGTGAACCCATCTTTGCTTCTGCCTCTCTAAGATGCTCTTTTTATACCCAATCATGTTACTGACCTTTTTCTTATTAACCTAATTATTTGTAAAATGTTCCTCCAGCTGTTTCTTTGTAATACCACTACCTTTTCCAGCCTTTTGTTGTCTCTGTCCTGACTTTTTTGAAACATGTAGCTGCCATCAAATTCAAAATGACCATGTTTTTTTCTTAAAATTGTATATTTTCTCAGTTTAAACAGTTTTCTATGTTCTATTGTGAATAAAATGTTGGTTTATGAGATTTGCAAATCATTGTATTCCATTTTTATTTACATTTTATACAGTGTCTGAACTTTTTTGGAATTGGGGTTGTTTTTATTGCAAAACTATTC
Organism: Archocentrus centrarchus; assembly: GCF_007364275.1. Lineage (NCBI taxonomy): Eukaryota > Metazoa > Chordata > Actinopteri > Cichliformes > Cichlidae > Archocentrus > Archocentrus centrarchus. The sequence continues at coordinate 31,542,499 of NC_044346.1, read as the reverse complement.
CAGTTTTCCCACAGCTAAATTATGTCAAGATTAAATTAACATCACATTAAGTAAAATAAGCCTTAGACCTTGGAAGGTATTGGTTTTCATGATTTTGAATGCTGTAGCTATTTTTATTTTTTAGTTAAAAAATGTAGACTAATAGCAACTTACACCTTGGACCTGTTGTTAATAAGTGCAGACTAAAAAATAAATTTAAGTGGATATAAGTGTAACAAAGAGTGTTGCAACGCTGGATCACACTAAAGGTTGTTAAAAAAATTTAAAGAGATAAGATTGGAGATTATTAAACTTAAATAGAGTTAACAATAACAAGATGATACTAAAACTGAGTTCAGTTTGCAAGCAAATGTTTTTTTTACCTTCAGAAAATGTAATAGTTTATACAAAGACTATCTTGTAAAATCTAGTGTTCTGATGCAAAAGTGAACACTAACATTTTTAGGCACCAGCTCCAGCTGGATGTTTTTTTATTAGTATAAAAAGACAGCACATATTTTTTTTAAAACAAACATCAGATATTTGGACAGAAGATACCACTTGATGGTTTTCCAAAGAATATTGTTATGATTAGAAGAAAAGGACCCAAATGCAGGATGCAGGAGGCATAAACAAAAAGCAATTTTTCATGGATGGATGTTTAACTGACGTATTTTGAGAAGCTGAACCCCTTGTCCACATTCATTTCCACTAGAACATTAAACTGTGGCGATGCTTTTAGCACTGAGTCATCATGTTGTTGAAAACTAGTGAACAAAAAAACAAATATCCTCTGATGAACTTTGGACCACAGTCTGCTCTCTTTAGACTCATCCTGGCTTCATCCATAGCAAAAGAAGGCTATATTCTCGAGGTAAGCTAAATACCTGCACCAAGGATAGAGACACAGAAGAAGTATGACTTATTGAGGCTTCTCTTCCACAGATTCTTCTGGGATTTACAGTCTGATTTGTTCCTGAGATTTTGAGATGTGCTGTAGGAAATCCTTTATTAGTTTTGGGTTTGACATTCAAATGAAAGCTGACATTACACTGCCATTTCTTTTGTATTCTGTCTTTGCCGCTTATTCTTGTCTCAGACTGCAGGAGGGTGACGTATGGCAACACTTGGGAAAGATTTCTGTCTGTCTGTGATATTAAATATGCACATCTTCTCTCACTCAGCAAAAGCTACTTTTCTCTCTCTCTCGCTCTCATTCTCACATCGTCAAGAACACAAACACGAATACACACCTCAGGCCCCTAATCACTGCAAGCAACAATTTGTTGTGAACGCTTCACCTAGATCTGCTTTCTGCTGTTGCTGAAAAGAGAGAGAGAGAGAAAAGATTTGTGCTCCACGGGTATTTTTAATAAATCTCTCGGGGTTTTGTCAAAAAAAGAAAGACAGAATGAGTGTTGTCACGCCTCAGCACACATACCAAGTCTGAGTGATAGATAGAGCAGAGGCAGGCAGTGGTAAATTGACTTTGTCTGTCTGTCAGACTGAGGAGGAAGTGTCATGGGGATATATCACTGGAAATTTCAGCTAGTTTCAGATTAGGTTCATGGAAGAGATTTGTGGGTAATTAGCTTATTCCACAACCAACAAGAGCAACACTGACACTTTGTATCATCAGAAGGGAATATTGCTCCCTAATTCCCAACAATTTTCACTTTTCTTCTGAATATAAATGCACACAAATGCAGAGACAATCTCCTTCTCACTCTGTTTTTTAAAAGAAAATCAGCCTATATATATATATATATATATATATATATATATATATATATATATATATATATATATATATATATATATATATGAGTGTAAGAAATATAAATAGAAAATAGAAAAGGTTACTTAAGTGTAAAAACATGAGAATTTTTTTACCTGGTGCTGCTGATAAATATATATTACATGGTGCCAGGTTAATGGAGATTGTGAACAGCAGTTATTGGCAACCTGTCCAGGTTGTATCCAGTGTCTCGCCTTGTAACAACTTGTTACAAGGCGGACACTGGATACAAAATCGTTGGGTCAAGGAAGTACTCTATAACCTCAAACTGGAGAAGCTCAGGTTTTCATTGTGTGGATTGATAAAGTCTTTTCATGACACTTGGGATCCCTTTTTGAAATATGCAGACTCCTTGAAAATTACTTTTGATGTGGAGGATGATTAATTTTTTTTTTTTTTTTTTTTTTTTTGGCCTTTTGGTTTGGGGTGGTGGGTGGGATATGGGCATACAATATCTGCACTGATTTACTATGTTTTTTTGTTTTGTTTTTTTTTGTACACTGTATGTTTGGGGTTGTTAAAGTTTAAAATGTTCAATAAATAAAGTTGGAAAAAAAAAACTTGGAAAGTTGACATGCATTAACCCTCAGTCACACAGACCTGGTGTCTGGTTGGTGATTTGGCAACCCAAAATCCAGCAACTGTTAAATGACTGAAATTCCAGTTTTCATTTGCTGGGCACTGGGGAATACACATTTGCCAGTGGGTCACCAACCAATCTATAGGCCTGTGTGGAGCTTAATAAGTTGTTAAGAGGAAGAAAGGATGGATGGATGGATGGATGGAAAGAAGGAAGGAAGGAAGGAAGATGGATGGATGGATGGATGGAATAATACAGGACAGCCAGTCATGCCCACAAATTTGATTTCTATTGTCTGCTTGCATTCATTTCCTAGAAATCACTGCTTGTAGAATAGAATAGAATAGAATGCCTTTATTGTCATTATACAGGATGTACAATGAGATTGGAGATGCACAAAAACTAACAAATAAGAAATACAAAAAGTACAAAAAAGAGCACCGAAAGGAAGAGCCCGGAGCCACTGCGTCTGTGCACACCACCATCTTGAATCCCAAGATGGCAATGATTGTGATTGTGATGACATTACTCTATTTGTGAAAGAAAGTGTGTCATGTGTCTCGGTAATGAAAAGGCTAAATCTATGACTTTATAATCACTGACACAGTGTCCAAAATATTAGCCCACCACAAGCACATCTCACCCCTGTGTTGTACCTGCTTGAATATTATTCTGCTATATAATTTTTCCATGAGCTCCATGGCACATTATCTTCTTTTTACTTTGTATCTGTAGTTTGCTTATGTGGATTTGACCTTTACATGTTACTGTCTGCTTCTTTGACTTTATCTAGAAGAAATTTAAATAAGCATAAATCTTGCTTGTACTACCTCTTTGTCACATTCTTTAAGCCAGTTTGGGGGCTTGTCCGAGTTCAGGTATACATTTTATTTCCAGCTTGGTGTAGCACTGAACAATTACTGCTTGTGATGGCTGTGGTTTGTCACTAAAAACACAAATTAAAAAAATAACATTTGTTATATATTGTCCAAAAATCTGTCTTTCAGTCTCTTTTATAAGTCAAATCCCAGAAACCCTTGATCCTATGTATACTAGTACATCTAAAAAATTTGGATATCATAAAGTTTATTTTAATTTTAATGTAATTTAAAAAAGGCAAACATTTCTATATTCATTATACACAAATTGAAATATTTCAAGCTTTTTAGTTTAAATTTTTCAAGATTATGGCTTATAGCTCATCATTCATAGGTCAAAGTCCTCTTTTCAGATTAAACTAAACTTTGCATTTCATTTGGAACTCTCAAAAAGTCCTACAGTCTGGAGAAAGAGTCGAGAGGTACAGAAGTAAAGTGAAGTTTGAAGTGAAGTTTTCGCAGTCCATCATGGTTTGGGGTGCCATGTTATCTCCTGGTGTTGGTGTTGGCTGTTTCACTGTGTTTTATGAAGTTCAAAGCATCTACCAGGAGATTTTGGAGCACTTCATGCTTCCATCTGCAGACAAGCCTTTTAGAAATGCAGATTTCCTTTACCAATGCCAAAGCTACTAGCTAATGTTTGCTAACCATATTATTACTGTGGTTGGCCAGTCTAATTGCCTGACCTGAACCTCACAGAGAATCTATGGAGCATTGTTAGAAGGAAGATGAGAAACACCCAATCCAAAAAAAAAAAAAGATCCTGAAGGCCACTATCAAAGCACCCTGGGGTTCAGTAACACCTCAGCAGTATCATCTCCATGCCACACCACACTGATGTAGTAATTCATGGTAATTCATTCAGCCCCAAGTGAAGAACTAACATACTTTTCAGATGTTGGCTATTTCTGTTCTAAATCTTTTTCGACTGGAACTCTGCATAAAGATTATATCTATAAAAAAAACTTTATACTTCAAATATGTTTTATTGTTTATAATTTTATCCCTTGAGTGAAATTGTAATACTATATTTTTACTCTTTTCTCAGCTGCACTGGTGCTGAGAATTACCAGATACTAAAACTTCAAAGCCATAACATGCAGAAATTTTCCACATTCTCCATTTAGACCACATTTTCAGTGTAAATGGGTTGAGGAAGACTATGTGTTTCATCACTTATCACACTGTTGGTTTCAGTACTTTGTAAAAACACACAAAAGTACTGATATTAATAGAGGTTTGTTTTTGTAATACTTCAAAAGTCATCACCTCATTTTTGTGATTCTGTACTGCAGACAGCAAATCGTCTACTAGATTGACATTTTTTGATCAAATGCACTGAAATTTAAGCATGAGTCATCAAAACATTTCGGGTTACCAGACTTGGCTTGAGATATTTTAGGGAGCTGAATATGAATAGAAGATTGTTATTCTAACAGGAGACTGCAGACCAGTTCTTTTGTTGTTCCCCTTAGATTTGACAGAATTTGAAATAAAGCAGAATTGAATATTGTGTACGATAATGAACTGTGGAGTATGAATACAGTTTGGCTGATTATCCCTTGGTAGTTCACCAGCACATACACTCAAAATTAGCCAAGAACTTGCCCTGTAACTGTCAGTTTAATGGTAAGATTTTCCCTCTGCATGTTTTAAAAGGATTGACCCTCTTCTTGTCTATCATGCCTATCTATTCCTCTCATGTTTCTCATACCATGCCAGCCTAAATTTAAACTTGACAGGAAGAAGTGGTATGCCTCCTTCATGGGCCCGCATTCCATTTATTTTCTCACAGGGATGCACACTGAGGGATTGCTTATGCTCCTGTCTATACATACATACACACATATATATATATATATATATATATATATATATATATATATATATATATATATATATATATATATTAGGGGTGGGACTCGATTAAAAAAATTAATCAAATTAATTACAAGCTTTGTAATTAATTAATTGAAATTAATCACATTTTAATCACATTTCAATATTTGACATGAGAAATATTAATTTAAGTTTGGTTGATGAATGAATCAATATACATACGCTTAAACTTCAAAATGTTGTTTATTTTCCCACCAGTCTACTACACAGACCAAAGAAGGGTGAAGTGCTCCTGTGATAAGCAAACTCCTGAAATTAAAGTTAAGCATCATAACTGGATAGTTTTATTCAACATTAATGTCTCACTTAATAGAGTTGGAAATTAATCATTCGCTCAGCTGTATTCCTTGATGCTGAAATGTGTTATGCTTGTTTTAACAGCTTATTTTCAATAAAAGAATTGAACTGCTTCATGGCTGAGACACTGACATTCCCAATTGCTTTGGAATATTTAGTAGTGAGTTACTTCCTCCAAACCATCAAATGTCTGTTGGCTATGTACCACAGGCTTTTAAGGTGGCAGTGATTAAACCATTACTTAAAAAGTCATCACTTGACCCAGCTGCCTTAGCTAATTATAGGCCAATCTTCAACCTTGCTTTTCTCTCACAAATCCCTGAAACTGATCAGTCAGGTTTTAGAATTCAGAAACAGCATTAGTGAAGGTTACAAATGATCTTCTCGTGGCCTCTGGCGGTGAGTAAACACCCACCTTGAAGAAGCAGTTGGTACAAATAATTCAGCCGTTGCACCCAAACAGGAAATGTAACACTAATCACAGGACATTAAAAAAAAAACAAGACAAGACAAGGCAATTTTGTTTTTGTTTTGCCCAGTTGCTTTATTAATGTTTGAATTTAAAATCTTATGCGCCTAATTTCTTGGTCTTTGTTTTTTGATTGCTGTTTCTTGGTCCAATTCATTTTTTTTTATTTAGCCCCAAATCACATCAAGAATTATGTGTTATTGATGTGATTATTATTGTTTTGGCTGCTGGCTGGTTTTCTGTGTAATTGTTGTAGCATCTTTACCTTACAATATAAAGCACCTTGAGGTGAGTTGCCTCAAGGTGCTTTATATTGTGAGACCCTACAATAATTACACAGAAAGCCCAGCAGTCAAAACAACCCCCTATGAGCAAGCACTTGGCGACTGTGGGAAGGAAAAACTTCCTTTTTACAGGAAGAAACCTCCGGCAGAACCAGGCTCAGGGAGGGGCGGTCATCTGCCGCGACCGGTTGGGGCTAGTTGTTGGCTTATTGTTCTTTGGTGGAAGAGAAATTTCTGGGATTGAGGTCCGAGACTACAGCAGGGATTCTTCAGGATCTTTTGAACAGCTGAATAAATCTCTTCCACAGAGATCTCTTCTTTGATTTTTTCTGAGCCTGCTCTAAATGATGGACTTGGCTCATTACGTCAGATATAAATTTATCTTTTTCTTCCACAGTCTCATCAATAGACTCCTTCAGTGTTTTTAGAGCTGCCTGGATGGAGGACCTTTCCTGGAGCCACTGGGATCTTTCATTTTCCAGGTCTTCCTGGGCCTTCATTGCTGCCACTTTCATTATTGATGTTGTTTTGCTGTGCTCATTCTGAAGATGTGACATCTCCTCCTCCTTGTGGAGTTTTTCCTCCTCAAGTTTCCTTTGTGCCCGGGCCAGCTCTTCCTTAAGTCTCTTAGTTTCAGCAAGCTGTTCTGCTAAGAGCTTCTCAGTTTGAATTTTTTGTTGTTTTTCTTCATTGACAGCTGCTTCTAGTTGTTCAATTTTAAGAGAACCAGCTGTGTTGATCTTTTCTTTTTTGTCAGCCACTTTATAAAGTAGTTCCTCTTCCACCTTGTTCACAGTTTCAAGCACGACTTTCAACTTCTCTTTTTCTTGGAACAAGACAGCCTTCTGTGCTTCTAGCTGTGCACACTCTCTCCCTAAGTCAGAGATCCCAGCAACAGAGGATGTAGATGGCAGTGGTTTTGTAGTCAAGACAGGCTGGGGTCTGGGACCTGCAGCAGCCTTGAGTTGATTCACTTTGGGAGGACTTTTCAGCTTGGGCATTACAACTGGTGGTCTGGGCACAGTAACAGGCTTCCCAGGAGTTGCTGCAGGCTGGGAGAACATCATAGGTACCCCAAAATCGAAGTGGCGGACTGACTTGTCTTTTGATTTTAAGGGTACCTTTGGTCCAGGGGTCATGTCTTTCTTCTGAGTCTCCTTTTTTAACTTGGGCATCACAACTGGTGGTCTCAGCACAGTAACAGGCTTCCCAGGAGTCGCTGCAGGCTGGGAGCTGTTATTCACAGCTGGCTGGAAGAACATCACAGGTACCCCAAAATCAAAGTGGTGGACTGACTTGTCTTTTGATTTTAAGGGTACCTTTGGTCCAGGGGTCATGTCTTTCTTCTGAGTCTCCTTTTTTAACTTGGGCATCACAACTGGTGGTCTCAGCACAGTAACAGGCTTCCCAGGAGTCGCTGCAGGCTGGGAGCTGTTATTCACAGCTGGCTGGAAGAACATCACAGGTACCCCAAAATCAAAGTGGTGGACTGACTTGTCTTTTGATTTTAAGGGTACCTTTGGTCCAGGGGTCATGTCTTTCTTCTGACTCTTGTTTTCCAACATCTCTTGCTGGAGTGGAGGGAAGTCTGAATCTAGAGGTGTGAAGGAAATCATCTCACCCACTTCCAGTGTGACTGCGTCACCTGTGTCCTGTGTCACGCTGCAGGACTCAACTGGTTTCTGGACCTCCTTTTGGCCTTTCATTCTCAGGTCTTTCTTTTCAGAATGATCCTTGGTCAGGGTAACAGGTCCTATTTCTCTGTTACTGACTTTTTTGAAGGCTCTTCCAGTTGTCTCCACAAAGAAAGATTTGTGTTGTCCCTTTAGCTTCACTGCTGTTGTCTGCTGACTGACTTGCTGAGTGCTAAATGCAGATACACAGATTCTTGGGTCTATTTATAGGGTCTGCTCAAAATCCTTTGATCTTACAGAATTCTTTTTATTTTGATCTTACAGAATTCTTTTTATTTTGATCTTACAGAATTCTTTTTATGTAACATGGAATCTTAATCAAACTGATGATTCTAAGACAACATGGAATCTTAAGCAAACTGATAATGCATGTTGCCAAGGCAATGAGACCAGGAAGAAGCCCAGAGAGTAGAGCAGCTGGCTAATAATCCAAAGGATGCTAGTTTGAATCCCTCTTTAGATGCTACCATCTTATCTCTCTGAGAAGACATTTTTGGTTATGTTCCCTGACAAAACTGAGCATAATATCAATAAAAAGAAAAATAGTTAAAACACTACTTTATTCCAATCCAAAATCAACAGTCTGGTTTGCAGTCACTGCAGGGTTTGTTGGTAGATGATTGCCGGCATCACCTGCAGGTTGCTGCATTAAATCAATACAATCAACACAGAATCATGACTTAATCTGTCTCCACTCTTTCACGTTTCAGCTTTCAATATAACTGACACACAGATGCAGCATATCTACTCAACGAAATGAAGGCAACTGTATACAAGAAACATTAAGTAACAGATTCGAACAGAAAACAAAAAGGAATTAATTAAACCCCAAAGAGAAACACAACATGAAAAATAGAAACTATAAATTTGTATATAGTACTTATAGAAAACATTTCATTCTTTATATCAATGATATATATTTGAGTATGTTCTGCATTACTAAGTCTATTGATTAGAATTAGGTCAATAAATTCTAAATATCGCTAAAAATCGCCATCACCACAGCTCGCTAGCGGTCGCCGCCATTAGCACTACGATCACCAGGTGTCTTCAATATTGAACCTTTTCACTATATTCTAATTTTCTGAGATACTGAATTTGGGGTTTTCATTAGTTGTCAGTTATAATCATCAACATTAAAAGAAATATATCAGTCTGTGTGTAATGGATTAATAATATACAAGTTTCAGTTTTTGAATGGAATTACTGCAATATATCAACTTTTTCATGCTATTCTAATTTCATGACCAGCATTTGTGTGTATATAAATATAAATATATTAGGGGTGGGACTCAATTAAAAAAATTAATCAAATTAATTACAAGCTTTGTAATTAATTAATCGAAATTAATTGCATTTTAATCACATTTCAATATTTGACATGAGAAATATTAATTTAAGTTTGATGATGAATGAATCAATATACATACGCTTAAACTTCAAAATGTTGTTTATTTTCCCACCAGTCTGCTACACAGACCAAAGAAGGGTGAAGTGCTCCTGTGATAAGCAAACTCCTGAAATTAAAGTTCAGCATCATAACTGGATAGTTTTATTCAACATTAATGTCT
>NC_044346.1:31448050-31530550 GCF_007364275.1 Archocentrus centrarchus | reverse complement strand
CGTCATTTTATATCTGCTAATTCAAAAACATTAGCTTGAGCGTCTGGATAAGGTATGTGAGCATGTTTAATACGTATTGGTCATATTTTTCATTCATTTGTGGACATAAAAGTAGCTAAGAGGCTAGCCGAAACAGGAGCTCATCAGCTAGCTAATGGCTTTGTCATTTTAATTAAGGGTAACGCTTCATAGATTAACTCCGTCTAATAACTGCTAATTAGCTGTGCAAGTATGAGTTTAACACTGAAAACGTGTAAAATTCTGATTCACCTGGATTTATACAGCGTAGGCACTAACTCGGTGCCATTAGCTCCATGCACAGTCAAATAAAAGCTGAGTTTTTGTTAAAAATTGGACATGTAGACAGGGTTTATCTGGATGTAAAGCTGGCTGTAAATCAGTACCTGCATCCATATCCTGCTGAAGTCACTCATCGGTGCTGGCAGAGTGTCAGGGGAATGTTTCATCATCATTGGTTGTCTGTGGACCAGATACAGGACGTTTCTCTTTACTTTTCACCAAGTCCAGGAGTAAAATGTGAAAAGTTAAAGAGACCCATTCGCCCACAGGTTAGAAGAGCCACATCATGAGTGTTGGGTTCATTGGAGCGGGCCAGCTGGCTCATGCACTGGTGAAGGGTTTCACTGCTGCAGGTAATGCGAATATGAGTCTTCTCCTTGCTTTCTTCTGTTATTTATTCTTGTGTATTTTACTCCTTTTTTTTTTTTTATCATCTACTTTAAAAAAAAAATTTTTGCCTCCCTTTTTTTTTTTTTTTTTTTTTTTTTTTTTTTTTTTTGCGTGGGGTCTGAGGAAGGGCTTACCTTACAGCTGTTATTTACCTCTACTTATTCTGTCTCTTTCATCAGGTGTAATCGCTACACACAGGATTACAGCCAGCTCCCCAGACACAGACCTGCCCACCGTGTCAGGGCTGAGGGTAAGAAGTTTCCCTCAAGTTCAAGTGTGGGGGTTTGTCTGAGAGTTTATAAAGTGTGCACATTGGGATATCACCTGTTTCCCTTTCTCTTGCACGTCTTAACATCTGCAGTCTTTATCGCAATTTCCCTTTTAAATTTTCCTTTTCTCCTCTAGAAAATGGGAGTGAACCTGACTACAAGCAACAAAGAAGCTGTCAAGAAGAGTGATGTGCTCTTTCTGGCTGTAAAGCCCCACATTATCCCCTTCGTTCTGGATGAAATTGGGCCAGACATCGAGGACCGTCATCTCATAGTCTCTTGTGCAGCAGGTGTTACCATAAGCTCCATAGAGAAGGTCAAGCTTTATTCTCACATTTTTCAATTTTTGTCAATTTAAAATACTTTATTGGCACAAATATAAAATATAAATGTTACACTAAAACCAGTATATAAATTATGTACAGTATTTACATTATATTGTGTACGTGGATGAGTGTGTCTTTGTAATTCTCCTGCAGGTAATTTTAATAATGAAACTTTGAATTGAGTTGCACTTGATAAACTAAATATTCTTTGTTTTGTACTGAATGTTTTACATTGTAGGAATCTCTGTGTCAACCTCTGAGCAGTGCATATAATCTGTTCCCTTATGGTCCTCCTTTGCTATCTAATTTGTGGTCTCTGATGCTGTACTTGGTCTCTTGCTATGAAATGCAGACTTATCAATCTTAGAAGCTTACATGCTTTAGACGTCTCTTTGATGTGCTACTTTGTTTTTTTGCATCTCACTAAGTTAAATGAAGCTATTCTGGCATGATTTTTAAATGCATGTCTCTTTTACCAACATCTCCTACATTTCCTTTGTAAATCTACAGAAGCTGCTTCAGTACCGCGCAGCTCCTAAAGTCATGAGGTGTATGACCAATACTCCAGTGGTGGTGAAAGAGGGAGCTACAGTGTATGCCACTGGGACACATGCAGAGGTAAAGAGAGATGAATGGAATGATTTAAATATTTATGACTGGTGTTTATCATCAGAAAGATAAGGTAATGTTGGAGTGGGGCTTCAGTTTTATTTTAACCTCATTAACCAATATTTTATCTCTGTGACATTTTATCAAGGTGGAGGATGGGAAATTATTGGAGCAGCTGATGGCCAGTGTAGGTTTCTGCACGGAGGTGGAGGAGGACCTGATTGATGCTGTCACCGGTCTGAGTGGCAGTGGACCTGCCTATGTAAGTCACTTTGTGGGTGGTTTTGTTTCTTGGAAAGATGACTGTAAAGTCTGATGGATCCAGGGTTTGGCGATTACTTTGAGGCCTGGCAAGGATGAAATAATCTGAGTAATCCTTCAACCTAAAATAGACCACATTGGAGTCGGCTGCAGAATTCATTCATTAAAGGGGACCTGTTATGCTCATTTCCAATTCCACCCCATTATGACTCTGCTATAATAGGGTTTTTGTGCATAATCGTTTTTTGGTACCTCCAAAGAGGTTGTAGTCTTTCCTAAAAAGAAAATCACCGGGACTGTGATAAACATGACACTCTTCAAGTGTGTTACTGTTTTGCTTTTTCAAGGTTAGAATGCATTTTCTCTAGTTCCTAGAAATAACAGGAAATGGGTAGACTGCTGTTAAGGTAACACTGACAAATTACCTTGACTATATGTGGACCTGGTGTGCGTATGGGGGGGTAGTGAGCCCTATAAGGCCAAGTTTTGAACTAGATAAAAACAGCTTTGTTTGAAACCCAGTTCAGTTAATTATTCAATTATTCCTGTTTTACTGGGCTTTGGTGCAAGCCCTCAGTTCATCCACTGTGCTAAACGAGCCGTTTTAGCTTCCTGTCAAATAGGTTTGTTATTCTCAGTTCCGGATCTCTGTTATTTTTTTATTTTTTTATTTATTTATTTTTTAATTCTTGGATTCTGTTAGAGTAGTTTTGCATAATTAAAATTCAAAATCAGTCTTGTTTGTTTGTTTCTTCTGAGCTTTGGTGCGGCCCCTCAGATCAGTCTGAAACAGACTCTCAGCTCCTCTCATTTTTGTAAGCACGTGCAGGTGCTGTGGCTGATGTGGCCAGATTGAAGACACGATTGTACCGATGGTGTCGGTTTTTATCGCCATTTCAATTATATATCCATACAAAAGCTCAGATTTTCAGGTTATACGGAGGGAGATGTTGCGTCAGTTTGAAACGATGAGACTTCCTGGAAAAAAAAAAACAAACAATGAAAAGCAAATTTGTTTGCTTCTGGTTTTGACTTCCTCCCCTCTCCACGCTGAAGTGGAGGTTTTGTCTGAGTGGCAATACCTAACGTTCAGGAGGATACTGCAGCGAGTACTCGTGCCCTCAGTGCTGGGATAAATGCTACAGAGCAACGTCACTGACTGCGCACAATATGACCAATGCGGCAACTATGATGGGCTCTTTACCCCTGCTTACAGACTGGTGACCTGTCCAGGGCGTAGCTTGCCTCTCACCCCATGATAGCTGGGACGGGCTCCAGCCTCACTGCTCGACGAGGGGTTTTCTCTTATTTATTTAAAAAAAAAAAAAAAATTTGTGCATACAAAAATTTTTGGTGGGCCCCGAAGTGGTTTTAGTTTTTCCCGAAAAGAAAATCACCATCAATGTGATGGACGAAACACTTTTTTTTTTTTTTTTAATAAAATTTGCTCAAGGGCCCCACTCTGGACTCACTCCAGCTCCACTGTGACCCTAAACTGGATAACCAGAAGAAGTGGGTGGATGGATAATGGATCCCCTTTAAAATTTTGAAGCATCCTTCATCTTGTAGTGTGTATTAAGATTTATTTTTTTTTTCCCCTCCCCTCTTCATTTTGCACTTAGAGCTACTGGGATTTATTTGGATTGATGCAGGAATGATCTGATGTGCTGTATTTTTCAAAGACTGGTTGCTATTACTTGCGTTTATCTTCAGCTGTCAGGCTTCACAGCCTGGCCTGAAACTAATCATTAGCCTTTGATTAATTATTTAGCCTATAAGATGTCAAAAATAATGATGTGGAGTGTTCGATTCATGACAAGATGTTGTGAAAAGTAGGCACTTCTTCATAGATGCAAGCAGAAAATGTCTGGTTTTGTGATTAGGTTGATTCAAGAACATATTGTTTTGGCTTCATACCTACAAGTCACGACTGCACTGACTGTTTAAAAACCTCTGCATGTTCACCCTGTTGTTCACTGGCTGGTAATATTGTGTAAATTGTTTCAGGCTTGAGGTCTAGGCACAGGAAAAAACACTGGCATGGAGAAGAAGTTGGTTTTTATTTTTTATTTATTTATTTTTTTTAATTGTAAGGAGCCTGTCCGTAGTAATTGTAGTGCCATGAGTGTTTTTTTTTCAAATCTCAATCCTTCGTGCTTGCCAAAATGGTCACATCAAATTTAGTATGTAGCAGACAGAGGCAAACGGTATTGGAGGAAATGAAGAGTAATTGTGCCTTTTGGATTTTTGTCTGCTCTCTGCATAGAACCTGAGCTTTAGCCAGAGAGTTTGTAAAAGACAGGCTTGAAGAATCCTGAACTGAAATCTTTGGGAGATTTTTGCAATGTGTTGTTGGTGGTAGAACTAAAACATCCATGAGGAAAGACTTTTTTTTTTTTTTTTTTTTTTTTAATTTATTAGATTTGATTAATGATTCTTGACATATTCTGCTTCTCGTGGAATTAAAGCTTTAAATTTACTGTCTAAGTGGACAGAGATGTTTCAAAAGGCATGCCGACTGGTGGGACTTGCTTCTAGGAGGACTGATTTTAGACAGCAGTTCTAAAAATATTTGAAGGGCTTTGAGGAAAAGTCTCTTTTTCTGAGCTTGCTGACCAACAGCACATTGTAAAAACTTTTATTTATTTATTTATTTATTCACTTTTATTTATATAGGACCAAATCACAAAATCAGATTCCTCAAAGCACTTTTTATATACTAAGGTAAGGACGCTACAATAATAGAGCAAAAACCCCAACAATCAGACAGCCCCCTATGAGCAAGCATTTGGCGACAGTGGGAAGGAAAAAGTCCTTTTAACAGGAAGAAACCTGATAGAGCAAAGGAAGAGAGGATGGAGACACTGTAAATATTCTGGGAGACTGTTTAGTGTTTTGCCGATTTTGGGATGGGTAATCGATAAAGGGGAAGTGGAAAGGATGGCTACTCTCTCGTAGTTTGTTTTCTGTTTGCTTCCTTCACCCTCCAACTGGTCAAGTCAGATGGCTGTGCCTCCCTTATCCTGGTTCTGTTGGAGGTCTCTTCTTGTTAAGAGAGTTCTTCCTCCCTGCTGTCACCAAGTGCAGCTCACAGGGGATTGCCTGACCACTGGGATTCTCTCTAGTATTGAAGGTCTTTACCTTCTTATATCATAATGTGCTTTGATCATTGTTGTTATGTACTGACACTTCAGGAATAAAACGGAATTGAACTGAGAAAAATTTAATTTTATGCAGTACAACTACTGCTTCCTCTCTCCTACTGATGTGGTGCTGCTGGCCAATTTAGAACCAGTTAGATGCATTTCCGCCTCCCAAAAAAGACTTTCTGGTGGCACTGGCACAAAATTGATAGGAGGGCCTATAACAAGAAATGTACAGATGATTTGCAGATTGTGTCCACTGTGATTTTCTTCCCACCAAAATTACCTCAACCTTTTCTGCATACCTTTTATGTTCTATGTTTCTCAAACCTGATGAAATGTGGGCTGGTTCTCAAACTATGCCAAGGCAGAAATGGCTCAGCTCTTGCACTGGGGCCGGTGATGCTGAATTTATATGATGGGTGTACATGTTTTGAAGATATGCTGATGACACTCTTGTTGCTTGAAATAATAGAAATGTGTTTATACAGGCGTTCACAGCCCTGGATGCTCTGGCAGATGGAGGAGTGAAGATGGGACTGCCGAGGAGGCTCGCTGTCAGACTTGGAGCTCAGGCCCTGTTGGTCAGTTGTGCTAAAATCTGTGTGTCACATTCAGGTCTCTTCTGTTTGACTTATTCTAAATATTAAATTTCCTTGATCTGCTACGCTGCATGTTTGGAGGCAACAAAATTATTAAGCTTGAGTTGCTGTTTTCAGTGCATCCAGCAGTTTTACTGTCTGATAACTGCTGACTTTTGTTCAATGAAAAAATAATGAAACTCAAGAAAAATAAACACCTGCCGGGCACTTGGGCTTGCCAGAGAAGAAGAAAAGGATATGTTTTGATCCTGCAGCTTTTTTTCTGCAGGGTCTGCACAAATTTTAAATTGCTCCTTTTTTTAACATTAAACTTAAATATAGTTTGATTCTGTTCTATACAGGCGCTGTTGGGGTGTGATTAGGCTTTGGCAGTTTATCAAAGACATTACTGAAAATTACTAATTTCAGTTTTTGTTATCATGGCAGCTGCTTCAGGCTTCATCTGTGCTGTGTGTGTGTGTGTGTGTGTGTGTGTCTGTGTGTGTGTGTGTGTGTGTGTGTGTGTGTGTGTTCAGTTTCTTTCTGCTTACAAATTGTTTTTTTCTGCTTTTTTTTTTTTTTTCCAGGTGT
Source organism: Archocentrus centrarchus (assembly GCF_007364275.1). Lineage (NCBI taxonomy): Eukaryota > Metazoa > Chordata > Actinopteri > Cichliformes > Cichlidae > Archocentrus > Archocentrus centrarchus. Next base: position 31,524,080 of record NC_044346.1, on the reverse strand, counting down.
TATACAGTCTTTTCTACACTTTACTTGGGTGGGGTGCATTTAGCTTTTTATTCATCTTTTTATTCATCTTTTTCAACCCTCCGGTTGAACAAAAGCATTCACAATTTTTATTTATTTATTTATTTATTTATTTTACCAGGGCGGAACTCCTGGCTCTTATTTTGAAAGTCTTGACACATTCTATTTCATGCTTTTTCCTCGAGGCTGGCTCCCTGACCAGGGTGCTATTGTGATGGCCCTTAATTTCATTTAGTTGCTTCATCTGTGAGGATCTCACCCCATGTTTGGGTGGGCTCGGTCTCCTTTGTTTTAGACTGCAGCTGGCAATGAGCTCCATTTGAGCTGCTAACGAGCACCTGCAGCAGGTGGAAAACTGGTTCTTGTGCCACTAACCCTGAGCTTTGTAATAATATTGCTCATTTAATAATTTGTCACATAATTTTTGTTACTTGGTAAGTAAGCTGTGGGAAATGGTAACCAACCTCACAATCATCCAAGAGCTTGTTCAAATGTTGTACGCCAACGTGAAAAATATTTTGCTGAGGTATGCCATCAGGTGTGATTCTGCATCAGTGTATCTACTCTATTTATATCACAACTGCTTTAGGATCAACACAAGTCCCCATAATTAGGACATCATAACAAGTGAGAGAGGAAGCTGAAACACTTCTGTAGCTGAGACCGGACCTTGTTTCAGCAGGAGGTTCAAGCTGCAACACTTGTGTCTCAACTGTATTATTTAATCTGTGCTTTGCTTTATTCTTTTGTCCATGCTTCTTGGAAATGGGTGCTGAAACCTCTACACTGTTTCTGCATTACCTCCTTTGTTTTCACATTTTTCTCATTTTCCCGTTTCACTTTCAGGGAGCAGCTAAGATGCTGTTGGAGTCAGAGCAGCATCCTGGCCAGCTGAAGGACAATGTGTGCTCACCAGGGGGCGCTACCATCCACGCCCTGCACGTCCTGGAGAGCGGTGGCTTCCGCAGCCTCCTGATCAACGCAGTGGAGGCTTCTTGTATCAGAACACGGTGAGATGGCTGCATCTGGAAATTGTAATCAAACCTCAAGACCTCACCAACTTTATCCATGTTTTCTCTCCTGCAGCTGTCATGAATTAGAGTAGTTCTGCAAGCACTAATTATTGTGTGACTTCTCGGAATGAATAAGGTTTAAAGGAAACAAACAATGACGACAACCGTCTTAAAACTTGATATTTTTTCCTAATGAATGGTCCAAAGCTGTTAAATTGACACAAGAAAATCACAAAATAATTTTCATTTAAGGAGATGGCATTAGATATTTTATGCATTTTGTTGAATAAATGATTTTAAAGGCAGCTTGTCAGTAGTGCCCCCCCCCATATTTCACTCTACTTTGGGCCCTGACTCAGTTTTCTGACACTTTAAATTGTCTCTGTCTTCAGCCTTTGGTTATTGTTGTGAAGGAAACGTGTCAAGCACAAGCAACCTTTCATTTTTACTGTATTCTTGATATTAGGGTTTCTCTTGTCCTCACAGGGAGCTGCAGTACCTGGCAGACCAGGAGCGCATCTCTCCAGCAGCCATTAAGAAAACGACGTTGGACAAAGTGCTGCAGCAGCCTGGAGTCACAGTCAGTGGAGTGGCTAATGGGAACGGCAAATCAGGGCTGAGCTTGTTCAACAATCGTGGCTCTGGGCTCAAGAAGAAAAACTGAGCACACAGAGAGGCAGACGTGCGCACACACAGACACACCATTATGTTACAGGTTTAAGTGTGTCAGTGTGTGCGCATGTGGACATTCATACTGTACATCTTAAACAGCTATTCAGCCATAAAATTTGAAAAACGGACTCAGGACTGCTCTGAAATGAAATCCAAATTATTTATTGATACTTGAGTGTCATGCTGACAGTGGACGTCGTGGTGACATCATCACATTACACACAAGCACAGATGTAATTGTGCACGCTGCTCACAGTTATCGCCTTATGTTGTGATGTGGGATTGCTGTATGCATACACTCACTGAAGAGCAAAAGTGCATTAACAATCTGTCTGTTTTAGCTCTACAGTCTCGAGGGCTGTTAAACGGTAATGACCCAGTGGGCCATCGCGTGGTCCTGGTGCACACCAGGCAGCAGATGGCTGCCGCGGTAACATCAAGCTGTTAATGTATGTCTTTAATGTCTTTTTAAAAAATGAAACCACATAAATCATCACGTACCAAATAAGTGTCATTTGTTTGTCTGACAGTATTACAAAGACTGAATGCAGATGGAACAAAAATTTTAATGTTTTCTTTTGTCTGTCAGATATAAGCATTAGTCTTCTAGCAGATTAAGGACATTCAAAGGTCATTTCAAATTGTATCATACTTCTGATTTCTTGTTAAACCCCAAAGGCACTTGTTTTCTTTTGGAGGAGAATGTGATGTTAATTTGTGCAAGGGCAACAAGAAGGCTTAAATCATTTACACAGTGTGTTTCAAATCATTATGATGGAAAGGCATTAGGCCTGCCATTGGTCTGTCCTGTGTATTTTGTATTTTTCTGTATTTCTCTGTATTTTTTTTTTTTTTTTAAATCCCCATAATGTTAAATGTAAATGTTAAATGTATTTTACCTGTTGCATCAGCCACTGATTTAGTATGGAAGTCAAAAAGCTGACATTAAAGAAGCTGAAGCTAATTCCTTTATTCATCTTCTATTTGTTTTTTTTTTTGTTGTCTCTGTTTCCCAAATGCTTGTGTTTTACTTTTTAATAGTTACAGATTACACTGATCTCCATCAGTTAGTCATTAATATGCACCCTGGCCTCCAGATGGCGTCCTCTGATCAATGTGACCCATTGAAGTATGCCTGTAAAGATCAAATTACCATCTTCACACTATTGCCTGGCTTAAAAACAAATCAACCCTAATATAGTACCAACCATAGCTATACCATCTCATTTATTGTAGAAGAGCATTAGCTGTAGTGCTACAATTACATGTTTTATACACTTGCCATCCCAAACTCCCCCCATGTCGTATATTGCGTCCTCTCATAGGTCATGCTAAAATTAGACCTTGTGTGTGTGCTTTAAATGAGAGGTAGACCTGTGGTTTCTCGCTGGCCTCGAGGTGTATTGTGATTGGTTGTTTCAAGAGGAAACGCACTCCAATTTTAGATGCTTTCTGTCAGCAGGACTTATGACCAAGGGGTGGGGATATGGTTTTCTCTCCAGTCCTCGTCTGTCCTTAGTCCCGGACAAGATGAGAGACATGAGAGGGTGCAGCAGGTGATGGGAGACTTGTGTAAACTAAAAGTATCACTCTAAACTATGGAGGCCCAAAACTGCCAAAATAAAATATAATTTAATAATTTTGCAATTAAATGCACCAGAATTAATAGAAATTTAATGGAGACAAATTCATTCATAAAATGTGAGATATTTGGTTATTTTCTGATTACATGTTCTGTGCTATAAGATTAATACTGATTTATGAATGTGTAAGTGTTTATAGTTGGTTGCTATGGAATTTGATAGGTACTTCAGTAGTTCCCAGCCAAGGGGTCTAACTGAAAAGTGGCAAAGGTCTAAGGGGTCATGAGATGATTTATGGTTACGGAAGGCCTCAAATATAAGTACTTTTTTGTGTAATGGCCTGTCTGCCAAATATATTTTTGTGTAAAATCTACATCTGGGTCTTATACTATAAAGTGGGATCAACATACCCAGGCTATCTTTCCATTATCTGGATTCAGTTACTGTAACACTGACAATCAGGATAAGCGGTTACACAAAGCTGGTGGTTAACCCAGGGTTTCCCGTTCACATGAAAGGGGTGGTGTTGGCAACATTTAACCAATCTAAAAGGGGCGATCACAGAAAATGATCCCTGTGTATGCCACCTACTCCAGAGATGTTATCAAATGGTGAAGAACTAAAAAAACATTTCTTAAAAAATACCAGTAATATGTAGCACTCTTAAAAAGAACAATAGATGCAGCAAATCGCTAATCTGGTGATTTAAACATTTTAATTCCAGTTAATTATTTTATGGCTGAGTGCACTCTTGGTGCTGCTGCTTATTTCTAAGGTGATGGTTGTACATTAGAGCTCTGAAACTTAAATGTATCAATTTAAACATTAAATGAGAGATTTGCATCATGGATGTGCAACCGACAAATCCGCAGAAACTGTGTGATGATATCATATCAGTATGGACCAAAATCTCAGAGGAATGTTTCGAGCACCTTTTTGAATCTATGCCATGAATAATTAAGGCAGGTCTGAAAGCAAAAGCGGCTCCACCCCAAGTAGTAGCGAGGTGTACTTAACAAAGTCACCAGTGGGTGGATATTATAAGCTTTATCAACAATTAAAAAATAATAATTAAGCAAACATATTTCTATAATAACTTTTGGGGTTGAAAAGAAAAGCTTATTATATTTATGTGACCCCCCTAGGGTCTCCAGGTATTATGTGCCTCAGTTTTGTGTTGTACTGTGCTTTGTCCTGCAGGAGCTAACTGGAGGGTAATTAGCTTCATGAGTAATACATTGGCCCAGTGAGCTTCCTCTTTCCTGCAGTCTCACAGACTCTGACGACCTCAGCTACAGTCTGCTTTTTGGGTTTCTTTTCTTCTGCTTTTTGCAGACACTGCTACCCATCCATACATTCTTTACACCACTGTCTTACTGATAAATGCAACTTCTTTTAAGTTGAATATGTTTTTTTATAAGGCATCACCTCGTTTTGTCTCCCATCCCTTGTCACAGTCTATGAGGCGGACTGTGACATGAGTCATGCCTGCATAAACAGTGTGACCAAAATAAATGAACTCTTTGGCTTACAGAGATGTGCCATACAGGAAGAAAAAAAACAAAAGAAACAAGACGTTGTTTTCTTTGCCACCAAAATTTAAGTAATGGTCTCAGCCTGGAAACCCCCAGAAAAATAGTCTTGCAAATGCTAATTTGCCTTGCTTAGTAAATCTGGCTGTAAATATCGAGTTTTGAATTAGCTGATAGAAAAGGACAGAAGTTCAGGTGCATTTGGGGATATTAAGAGACAGTAGCTACTGCAGACTTCAGGTCTTTAAAGCACTTTTCCAACATTTGGGCCCATCACTGTGCCCCAGGCTGCTACATTTTGGATTAACAAATGCCACTTTGTGTTGGAATGAGATAGGCTTGTGGGTGTATTCAGCCAATACACAGGTGCATAATGGCGAAGTAAAAATGATGGAAGAGGGGTGATGGTTTGTGAAGAGCCATGTCCTCATTATAATTGAACAATTTATAGCTGTTGTAGGATTAGTTTATTTTCCTTAAACTAATACACACACCAGTGTCCCTTGATTAAATTGCGTCCCTCGTGCTCTCAGCGCACTCTGGCTGTTTATTTGTGCGTGCAATGGTTTTTCTCTGCCACTGAAGTGTCTTGGTAATCCCTCTTTTATTCCTAAAGGTTATTCTCCGCTTGCTCTCGCCGCTGTCCGTTAAGATTAGCCATTCCTGGAGAGACTTCCATTTGCCTCTCATTATTAGACTTATGTTACCTTTCGTTGGTCGGGCGGCTTTGAGCGCCTCTCTTCCACCCAAGGTGAAGAGGATGTGCTCTGTGTCAATCATCTTGACACTGGCTGAGGGTCTAAGATGGCAGTTCAGTGGTAGATAATCCTGAGTGGAAAGTTTGTATTGTGTGTATGTGAGAGAGAGAGAGTCTGAGAAAGCAAGACAGAGAGAGAGAAACACTGTGTGTGTGTGTGTGTGTGTGTGTGTGTGTGTGTGTGTGTGTGTGTGTGTGTGTGTGTGTGTGTGTGTGTGTGTGTGTGTGTGTGTGTGTGTGTTTAAGCGCCCGTGCACTCTTGCTCAGCATGGGATTTCTATCCACAGGTAGGCCAGATGCTACCTGTCATCCTCATTCAATCAGTGTAATCACTGACCTTTGCAGTAACACGGTTGTTTGCATATTGTGTCAAGGCCAGGAGGCGTGCCAGAAACCAAGAGGAGTGGATAGATGGAACAAACATCCACCTAATTCCCTCCAAAATGATAAACTCACATAGACAAGCGAGTAAATAAGTGTTTGTTTTTCAAGTTCCTCTGTTTTTTGCTTTTTATGTACCACAGTGTCACAGCGTCAGCAATCTGTGTGTATGAGTGTGTGTTTGTGTGTGATCTGAGAGCTGATACAGTATCAGCTTTGTGCAGCTGTATGGTGAAACAGCCCCAGAAAGAGGAAACTCTGACAGTTATCACACAACCAGTGAATCTGCATTATGGGCTTCCCTCTAACAGCAACTTGCAAAATGCAGGGCAAAAGGATTCCTGGAAAAACAGACCTTTATTTACCTTATACTTATCTTGGAATCAGACAGGTGTGTGATGTACCAAAAGCACTTATTAAGCAACTTTTTTTTTGATGTACTCTGTATGCTGTTGAGCAGCATTATATAGAAGTAAACTTGCTTTATATGTGAAAAAGAATCCAAGATGAATTTCAATTTAAATCTTACAAGGTTAGCACAATAGTATCCACAAACTCTCAATTATTTCCCCTTCATATTTCAGCCCAATCCATTTAGTACAATTTAGTACAATAAGTACTAGTTACATTTTCTTCTGCTTATTCAAGGGGGGCAGGGCTGGAGCCTATCCCAGCTATCACAGGGCAAGAGGCAAGGTACACCCTGGACAGTTTGCCAGTCTATAGCAAGGCTAACACGGAGGGACAGGCAACCATTCATGCTCACATTCACACCTACAGCCAGTTAACCCAGTATGCATGTCTTTGGGCTCTGGGAGGAAGGCAGCATACCCACACAGGCACATGGCAACATGCAAACACAGAAAGGGTCCAGCTGGTTTATTTGAACCCAGGAGCTGCTTTTGGTGCTGCAACAGTACTAAACACCAAAGTACCACCTTCAAGTATAATTTTTTTTTAGTTTATTTTACAAGTGCATTTTAATGGATGTTGGTGCTCTTTTTTTTTTTTTTTTTTTTTTTTTTTGCCAGTCAGTCATACTTTTCTTGTGGTTTTCCTGCCCTAACTGCTGTAGCTCCAAGCACCACAATTTGAAAACCACTGGTCTAACCCATCACAGTGTGAGCATTAGAGATACCCTTAACGCCGTATGTTTTGGAGAAAGGCAAATGTGTCTTCATTTGAATGATAATTTTTGGACTCCCACTGTCAAGACTATGAAGAATAAATTTCAAATAATAATCACATATTGTGAAAGCATAGGGTTAGCAGTTAGGGTTAGGGTACTTGTCATTATCTACAGTTACTTACTCATGGTTAAATCCAGCTCATGAGTCAATATAATCAGTTGGTTTCCACCACACGCTTTGTGTTTCAGGAGTTTAGTTTTTCGGTGGACAAACAACCATAGGGGGAAGCAGTAAGTAAAGCTTTTACTTCATTAAAAAAAAAAATTTTTCTATTATGCAGACTGGTCTATTTCACAAAAAATATACATATTGATAACACTGGATTAGCTTGCTTCAAAAAATAATGAGCATTAACATCTATGGTGTCCTTTTCAAGGACTCGCAGTCATCAGCAGTCTTGGCATGGGTGGCTTTTAAATCAAATTCTGCACTGAACTGATGTATATTTTAGTCATTTCCTAAAAGAAATACCGAAGGCATATTTCGTCCACTTTCAGCAGCCTGGTAGAGATTTACTCCTCAAAGGCCCGTGGACGGCCAAGTGGAAATAATCGGTCAATGAATATGTAATACCAGCTATCCCTTATAAACTGAGTGGCATTATCTGGAAATAGGCTGCTAATATTGGCAGAGTGCTTCCTTGTCTCGCATGTGAGGTCATTAATTCCTCCGAAATGCTAATGGATATTGATACACTAATGTACATCAGCCCTAACAGTTTAATTTTGTTTGCATTGTAAGAGAGGATTGGTAGCTCATGATGGTTTTATGGTGTTACAAAAAAGGGAAGGAAGTGTTGCATGACTCTGACAGCTGGCCAGACAGGTGCTCTTCAGTGGGTTAGAGAAGAAACAAAATCCCATGTGAAAGAGGCTAATATTATAGTAAAGTGCAGTTTATAAGGATTTGGCTTGTGTAAAGGTGAGCCAGCATGTCCAAGATTGTACTAGATTGTACAATAAAATCTTGAAAAATAAAAAAGCACAATAAATACTAGTCACATTTATTAATTAAATATTTATAGCAACAAATGTTTTGTTTTTGTAATAGAGCTCCTAGATTTATGGTGGATTTTAAAGGCGTCACCGCAGCAAACCAGACAAAAACTGAAATCACTACAGTTAGAATTCCATATTAAACATACATTATATTGCTAAAAGTATTCACTCGTCTGCCTTCATACGCATATGAACTTGATTGACATGCCATTCTTAATCCATAAGGTTCATTATGTCGGCCCACTGTTCGCCGGGTCGTTAACGCACACCCTTTGCAACTGTAACAGCTTCAACTCTTCTGGGAAGGCTTTCCACAAGGTTTAGGAGTGTGTTTATGGGAATTTTTGACCATTCTTCCAGAAGCGCATTTGTGAGGTCAGACATTGGTGTTGAATGCGAAGGTCTGGCTGACAGTCTCCGCTCTAATTCATGCCAAAGGTGTTCTGTCAAGTTGAGGTCAGGACTCTGTGCAGACCAATCAAGTTCTTCAATCGCTCATCCAGGAAGGGGCCATCCCCAAACTGTTCCCACAAAGTTGGGAGCATAAAATTGTCCAAAATGTCTTGGTATGCAGAAGCATTAAGAGTTCCTTTCACTGGAACTAAGGGGCCGATGCCCAACTCCTGAAAAACAACCCCACACCATAATCCTCCCTCCACCAAACTTTACACTTGGCACAATGCAGTCAGACAAGCACCGTTCTCCTGGCGATTTCCAGACGGAGAAATGTGATTCATCACTCCAGAGAACACGTCTCCACTTCTCTAGAGTCCAGTGACACAGTGCTTTCTAGCATTGCATCCTGTGCTTTGCATTGTGCTTGGTCATGTAAGGCTCGGATGCAGCTGCTTGGCCATGGAAACCCATTCCATGAAGCTCTCTACACACTGTTCTTGAGCTAATCTGAAGGCCACATGAAGTTTGGAGGTCTGCAGTCAGTGACTGCAGAAAGTTGGCAATCTTTGCTCACGATGCACCTCAGCATCTATTGACCCTGCTCTTTCATGTGGCCTACCACCTCGTGGCTGAGTTGCTGTTGTTCGTAAACGCTTCCACTTTGTTATAATACCACTAACAGTTGACTGTGGACTATTTAGTGGTGAGGAAATTTCAAGACTGGACTTGTTGCACAAGTGGCATCTATCCGGTACCACACTGGAATTCACTGAGCCCCTGAGAGCAACCCATTCTTTCAGAAATGCCTAGACGCTTGATTTTATACACCTGTGGCCATGCAAATGATTGGAACACCTGAATTCAGTGATTTAGGTGGGTGAGTGAATACTTGGCAATATAGTGTATTAAAAACATATTTTGCTCTCTCAGCGCAGCACCAAAGTCAGTTTCTCTAGAAACTGACAAGCAAAGTCATTCTTGGTAATAATGCTTTGTCACATCCTTTTTTTTGTTTTTTATTTTTTTAAGAAGAAGTGTATGCTTGTGATATGTAACCATGAGAGTTAGATAAAGACTCATTACACCCAGGTTATCACCTTTTTTAACTCCTGTTTTCTGGGTATGTGGTGCAGGGCCATCAAGTTACAGGCAGACTCAGGAAGATTTGCCACACAATTTGCAGAATCATGTGAAATACTTTCTACCTGTGCAATATTATTTTACTAATATAGGCTATAAATTCAAGATTTTATATTCTGCTGTTCTTCGATATACACTCACTATCTACTTTGTTAGGTACACCAGTGTAACACAAAAATAATCAGCCAATCACATGGCAGCAACTCAGTGCATTTAGGCATGTAGACATGCTCAAATGACCTGCTGAAATTCAAATCGAGCAGCAGCATGGAGCAGAAAGGTGCTTTAAGCTGAGTATTTTAGAAATTCCTCATAACCATCTCTGTGGTTTACAGAGAACGGGCTGAAAAGGAGAAAATATCCAGTGATGACGTCAGTGGTCAGAGAAGAATGGCCAGACTGCTTCAAACTGATAGGAACACAACAGTAACTCGTCACAACCAAAGTATGCAGAAGAGCTTCAACAATGAAGCGGGTGGGTTACAGCAGCAGAAGATGACACCGGGTGTCACTCCTGTCAGATAAGAACAGGAAACAGGAGGCTATAATTCACACAGCCTCACCAAAAAAATTGTACAGTAAAAGATTGTAAAAATACTGTTGGGTTACATGAGTCTACTGCAACCTTCAGATGGTAGAGTCAGAATTTGACATATCCAGCATGAAAGCATGGATCCATCCCGCCTTGTATCACTGGTTCAGGCTGCTGCTGGTGGAGTAATGGTTTTGAGGATATTTTCCTGGCACACTTTGAGCTCTCTTAGTACTAACTTAACATCATTTAAACCCCACAGCCTACTTGAGTGTTGTTGCTGATCATGTCCATCACTTTATGACCACAGTGTACCCATCTTCTGATGGCAGCTGGAACTCAGCACCATGTCACAAAGTTTAAATAATCTCAGTCTGGTTTCCTGAACATGACAATGAGTTCACTATATTCAAAAAACCTTCACCGTCACCAGACCTCTGTCCAATAGAGAACCTTTGTGATGTGGTGGAACAGGAGATTTGCATCATGGATGTGCAGCTGACAAATCTGCAGTAGCTGTGTGATGCTATCATGTTAACGTGGACCAAAATCTCTGAGGAATGTTTGCAGTACCTTGCTGAAGTTGTGCCATGAAGAATTAAGGCAAAAGGAGTCTAACCTGGTACAAGCAAGGTGTAACTTATTAAGTGGCTGGTGAGTGTACATATGTAAGTGTAGACTTACTTGTAAGGCTTGCATTTAACTAACGGTTTGCGTGTGTATTACTGTGTGTTACTGTTTATCCTTTTATCGTTTGTTGTGAAGCACTTTGTGATTTTTATCTAGAAAGGTGCTTTAAAAATTAACTTTACTTACTCCAGTGTGCACATATTAATTTATTCCTTCCTTCCTCCTTTGGTACCTTCTAGGATAGTAATTTGGCTGTATTTTGTACATTTTGTTATTCATTCATGTGTTTTTAAAAGGGGGAGGGGATACAAAAATTGTCTGTATTTGTGTAATGTCTCTCTAACCGTTAATATAAAGGTATTTGGCATTGAGTTCTTAATTTTAATGTCTCTATTTACCCGCTTTTAGAATCTAGTCCCTGTTTCAGCTGCATGTTCAACACAAACGAGTACAATTCTCAAAATATATAATACTAAAAAAATAAACGCGTAATAAATGTACGACTCATTGTCTTTCATTTGTGGGGTGGTAAATTTTCCATTGCCTCTGAGAGCATCACTGGTTCGGTGTTAGATGTGTTATTTTTATGTCGCCGCGCTCTGTCCTATTGTTGGATCAGAGGTTCAAATGTTAGCTCTAAGTATAGAGATGTGCACAGCTGTCGTGTCACACTTTCCACGCTGCCTGTTGTTGAAGCACACAGTAGTAGTGTCTCGTGTCTCTTTAAATGCGGGTTGCGTAGAGCCTTCATGAATGAAGCCACGTGATCCAAACATCATTTGACGTCTGGCGGCTCCGATCATAGACTAAAACAAGCGAGGAAGGAGTGGATATATCTGGAGACCTGCGAGAGAAGGCGTGAGCGGAAAAACATTTCTCCAACTGTCTGTCTTCTCCACACCAGGTCGACGAACCGTCGGCGGACGCCAACCTTTCGAAGGTTCGGTGGGCGAAAGGCGCCGGTTTGACTTTTGGTGAGTCGACGAAATCAAAACTGAAATTTCTTTGGAAAGTGCTGAATGTAGAAGTGCTGTTTTGCTGAGTGTGCACGGCCGCCGCCGCCAAGTGCGGTCGCGCTGCCGCTGCTGCCGCCGCTGCCGCCTGTCCCGGTGTGCGCTGTCGCTGTTGCTACCAACCGCCGTCCCGTCGCTGCTGCTGTTGTTTAAAGGGCAGTAGTCTGGCAGTGCTGAATCATCATCGTCCAGGTCTTGGTACATGCGCTACCGAAACGCGGTCGGTCGCTCGAACCGCCACGCACGACCGACCAACCGGTGATTTCGTAATAACACAGACAAAGGGGGCAGGCTGTGTGTGGCTGTCGAGCTAAAAAAGAAGTGTCGGAATTAGATGGCCGCGCGGAGACGCGGCTGTGCCCGGGGATTCCCTTGTTTTGTGGCTGCTAAATATCAAATTATTAAAAAAAAAAAAAAATCAAAAGAAAAAAGATGTAAGTAAGGAGAACTGGGGAGGGATAGTAATAACTTAAAGCAGCGAAAGCTCCCTCGGCAACAACAACACGTAACCTCAGCTTTTTCTCCGGCTGTGCCTCACTCGGAGAGGCGGCTGCGACGCGCACACAAACTAGATACATCCGGCCCTTGGTTCAGATATGTAAGGGTTAGTCAGCTATTTGTTAGCGATGCTGGGATTTGGGACTCTCATATATGAACCTCAACTCTGCTCTCTGGTTGTTTGGTGAAATGTCAGAATATGTGATTTAAGAAAAAAAAAAAAAAACTAAACAAAAAAAAAAAAAAAAAAAAGCACCCCCGGCTGTCATGCCGGAGGGTCAGTAGCTGTCAGATGTCCAGCGGCTAGCTACAGAGGAAGAGAGAGAGAGCATCTTGGCCGAACTACCCGAGCGACTGTTTTGACATTTGCTTTGTGTCAGCCGCTTCAGACAGCCGCGCGCTTCATCACTCAGCAACAGTGAGTATATTCTGGCGTTTGGAGGACTTGTATTGCACCGAGTCCGCTCGGTTTCCCAGCCCTGGTTCCTATTGCTGCTGCTGCTGCTGCTGCTGGTTCACCGGCTGGGCTCGCGGCAGAGATGCTGATTCATCACAACGTCCGTGTTTCTCAACGTTTGCGCGAGCAGAGCGGAGGCACGAGGGAGCCATGGCAACATGGCACCGGCGGCAGGGCGGGCGGACAAAGGTCTGGCGTAGAGGGAAGCAAGGAGCTCGGTCCATGGCGGTGAAACGATAACGACCCGGTCACCGAGCCGGGGTCAAGGATGGATGTTTTAAAATGCTCCTAAATGTGTTAATTTTTGTAGCATTCAACAAATACTAGTGAATTTATGTGCACTGAAGCATGATGTTAGTTATCTGGCAGCCCCATGAGGTTTGAGTACCCTAATCCTATGTTTTCGGGTGGGGTGGGGGTGTGTGATTGCCCAGACTCGGGATGTCTAGAAGCCAAAGGAAATCACATTTCTGATAACATACAGTTGTGAAGCGGCGAAGCGACCCGAAACCACGTACGGTCAGTGACATGCCGCGTTTTTGAGCGACGGCCGGAAAAATAACCGTTAGCGGCGCGAAGTGGGCGGGTCTGCCAGCGAACTTTTCTCAACTTCAATAAGATCTAATGAAGAAGCCACCAATGAGAACGAAAGATGGCAGTTGATTGACATTAGAGGGTTACCTAGGCAACCGGAGCTTGTGCCCGCTAGATATCAGTGGTCAGCTATAAAACATGCCTATGAGCGAATGAATCGGGCTTCAGACCTCACAGCGTTAACTCCTCATGACTTTATCTCAGTTTTTAAAAAAACGATAAATAAATTATCTTCCTACCAAATAAAAAAAAAAAGAAAAAATCTTTCTGTGTAAATATCATTAAATATACAGACGCAAATGAAGGCTGAGGGGAAGGACTGATTCCCATGGCGGTTAATGAACCCACACTGAGACGTGTGCTAAAAAAGGAAGCTATAATGCCTTGCAACAGAATTTCCTCTGATTGATCTCTTGCGGATGGGCCATTATCTTCTGCCTATGAGCGCTGCAACTCTTAAACACTGAAGAGTAATAGGGAAGCTCTGTGGGCACAAGAAAAACAGAAACTTCACCCCCTAATGACTCCATATCAGCCGCTTTAGTTGGAGTCAGCACTCTGCAGAGTGTATCAAAAGTATGTAGTAAGCAAGTTGGCAAGTACTGTAATAGAGGGTCATAATGATGAAACAGTTGTATCAGTATTGGAGAGAAGAGCACCACCAACAACCCTCCCTCCCCACTGTCTTTCTTTCGCTCTTCACACACACACTTAGATTTTTCCCATTTCCTTTTCTCATTGCATGTACGCACACACACAACCTAGGGGCTAAGCTTTTTATACTTGGTATCAGTATTTAATCAGTGCTTGAAGTGCATTTCTCTGTCAAGTACTTTCCCATCCTTCCCTGGTGTTCGCGGTAATTGAACGCTGACCAATGCTTATGTGTGCAACTTTGCTGATGGTGGCGGAGCGGAGCGGCGAGGAGCGCGGAGCAAAAGGGGGGGATGAAGGAAGAGGGAGGAAGAATGAGAGATGGGATTTGTGGAGAGATTGAGAACAAGGACCTTTTTGTCTTCAAGGCATTCCCCTGAAAATGCTGAGGCGAAGCAAATGCGCTCTCGCTTGACAGATGGCGTTTTCACTTGTTACTTACCACAGCTAGTTTCTTTGCCTTGTCGTGTGTGTGTGTGTGTGTGTGTGTGTATACATGTGAAAGTTTGCAAAGAAAGCAGGAGATATAAAACACCTACAAGAAGCTAAGATCTTCCTGCTGTAGGGCTGTGTGTGTGCCAAGCACCAAGGTTAAAAGCTGTGTGTGAATTCCTGCCTGCACTGTTGAGACATAGAAAGGAGATATAACAAAGGGAAGTGATTTTTACTATCTGTTGGTCATTACAACATTTGGTGGTTGATTGTTTTCTTTCTCTTCATGTCTGGCTTGAAGCTTCTGCCCCCAGAAGGAAGGAAGTGTATGTGTCCTTATAAACAGTGTTGGATTCCCTGCATGTACAGTGGTCAAGCTGCTGAAGCATCATGTAGAGCAAGGCTGTGTATATAGTAAGCAAAGGAGCTTACATTGAACATCACACACATTTTGCTGATGTATGTTCAAATCCATGAATTTTGGTAGACATGACAGATTGCTTTAAAGTAAACCTTCTTTCATGTTCCAAAACCCCAAAAAACAGGGAGTTTTATTCTTTGGTTCATTAATCTGAGACAACTAGTGGACAACCCACATGCTCTTATTTTGAAACTTCAGTCACTGCTAGGCTCATTCTGCAGATCAGTTCAAACTGTCGTCTTGGACGTGTAGAGCATGAACTCCTGCAGCTTGTGACGGCAGTCCTTGTTCTACTCTGGAGATTTGAGGTGAGCTGGAGGGTCACTGAACCTGCAGCAGGTGGAGAACTGGTGCCACTCTGCTGCAACTCACAGAGGCTGCAGAGCAGAACGAGAAAAAATCTAGAGAGAATCAGTGTAATATATATATATGTTCAAGTCTATCCTCGGGAGGCTGTGTGCCTCCTTTCACGCGGCTTTTATAGATTTTGGGGTACTTGTTTAGGTTTGTTTTAAGCATATAGGGGGTTGGGTCGAGATGGCCCTTGGGTGTTATTTTGTTCATGTGTGATATGGAGCCTCTTTTGGCTGTGTGTTTATGGAAGGATGATTTACTGAGCTACAGCAAGAGTCGTGTATATTCAAGATGCCAAGCACAATCTATAGACAGAGATTAAAGGGGAATTTGGGTGGTGGAGAAAACATTTTACTACATGATTTACCTGGGAACTTCAGCAATGCATCATATGTGAATGAAGCAGTACCTGATTTTTAAAAAAATTCAAGAAAGAATCAGTGTATATATATATATATATATATATATATATATATATATATATAAACACTGATTATTCTTTCTTGCTTTAAATTTCCAGTTTATCACTTGCTGAGCATTCTGTAGCTGTGGAAAAATAATCTCTCATCTTCCCCTCCTGTCCTTTCTTTCTCCATCTGTGAGAGTGAAGTTACTAAACTTTTGTGAAACTAGTATTTTTTTTTCTAAGTGATCAAATATCTTGAGGCTGTTGCCAACAACATACCTGAATATTATAAGTAATTCTTATAAAAAATATTTTTTTATTGGCTTGGGACTGTAAATGTAGTTTTTCTAAAAAAAATTTCCTCCCTCACAAATGGGTCAGCATTTATTAATTTTGCCTTAAACCTGAACTCCTGCACACTGTGGACACATCAGTGTTGGTACCACAAATTTATTTTCGATCAGTACCCAGTAACTGTGAACAGAGTCTGAGGAGATAGTGTTTAATGATGTTTTGGTTCTAATCTAAAACATTTTATTGTAATTTTTTGTGTGTGCATTGTTTCTGTATCCATTCCTTCTGTGGGAATGCATTAAGAAAGAGGCTGCGCAAAGGCAGCATTTATTGCAGGGCTACAGCTCTGGATTGCATTAGATTGCACAGGTGTTTCTGATATTGTGTCCATTTCCCGTGTGTGTGTGTGTGTGTGTGCATGAGGGAGAATTTGGTGTTTGTGACCATAATTTCTAAGTAGTGTTTGCCTGTTTATGGTCTTGTTTACTACTGGGAACCATTTCAGAAGAGTCTTGTTTTGCTTGCAGATTTCTAAAAGAGTGAGAAGGAAGTAAAATGTGATAAGTAAACACGGGAATAAAAGATTGAATTGCAGTGAGAGAGGAAGAGAGAAAAGGAAGCAGTGGGGCAGATCAATAGTTGAGTGTTTTTTCTCCACAGTAATGATGAAATATGGTGTAAGCAGATCTGGTGCATAATCATTGCTGTGCTCCACTGTTTTTTTTTTTTTTCCTTTTTTTTTTTTCTCTGCTTCGATGTGAGTGTGCAGCTTGTCCTTGTGTTATTCTGTGTGTGTATGTGTGTGTGTTTAACATACCCACCCTCCACAAGTGCCTCGACTCCTTATTTCATAACCTCCCTGAAAACCAGAAAATTTTCTGAAAATGAGACAAATCTCATTGCAACATGCAGAAGAAGTCAGAGATTTAAAAAACAAAAAAAAGAAAAGGAAAGGAAAACAAGTTTAAGTTAAGTTTAAGTTGTTGATCTAGATTTCTGCCCTGAATTGATTGTGGCGTGTACTTGAGTACCACGCTTCTGATCATAGTAGTCCTTGAGTAAAGTTATTAGGTTTTCTCTTTTGTGGGCCTTTGGGCTTATTTTGGAGCTTTTAGAGATGCCACCACTTAAAGAAAAAGGAAAAAAAAACACTTGCACATTCATTCTATACCTTAGCCACGATGCGGCCATGAGATATTGTGATTGGCTTGTAGCTGCGAAGATGCAAGGCCCTGGTAACAGGAGTATCCACACCAGCGGTTTTCTACCAGTTGCATCATCTCTATGCCAACTTGCCGCATTTTTTAACTGCAGTGTGACGATCCCAGGATTGTGGTATGAATTTCTGAAGCTTTAAAACACACAAACACACACACACACACACAGAGTGGATCAATGCCAAGGAGCAAAGAGAGGGAACAGAGATATGTGTCGAATGTGGCGCCGGCTTTGCTATCACCTGTGGCATTAAATTTTTTCCAAGCAACAATGGTCCTCCAGTCTCTCAGCTGAGTTTTCATTTCCCTTCCTCATATTGAAGGCTGGCTTGCAAAGTAAACATCAGACCTATTCTCAAACAAAATAGGTGCATGTTTTAGATCTAATCACCTTCAGAGTGAACAAATGTAGCTGATGAGATGAGGAATTATTCTTTAGGGCCAGATCACGCTTTGAAACCTTTGTTCCATGGTATTTTCTGCATGTTTATCTTCCTTTTTATGTCTTATGGTCACGAAAAGATTTCTTGGGGACCGTTTATTCATTCTTCTCAGTCTGTTTGACCTTTTGTAGACTGCACTGCACCTAATGATTATTTTCATCACTAAGTAATGTTACTGCAGTAATCTGTAATTTCTTGTCTCAGCTGTGGTAATAATTTTTTCCAGAGTCCAAGGTGACATCTTCTAATGCTTTGTTTGTTAGACCAAATAGTCCATAACAGATATTAAAGTTAGTTTCCTGAATTGCCCTCTCGGAAATTGTCTGTGACAACTGTCAGATGAATACAAACAGAAAAAATATGTCACATGCAGACATTGAATACATATAACAGGATATCAGCTAGGTATTAAGGATATCTGCTCTCACTGACATCATACAGAGCAAAGAATAGAAAAAGCTGTCTAGAACTCGATGTTTAGAGTAGTCTGAAGCCCGAGCTTTTGGCTCATGGGGCCAAAGATGTTATTACTTGCTGGCCATACAAATATTACATACTTATGATATGATATATAGACAAAAAAAGGATAAAAGATCTAAATTAAGCCTGGGAAAAGCTGGAAGATAAGCTTTTTTTTTTTCTTTTCTTATAATCAGGATTCTTGGCATTTTATCATGTTGCTTGTTGCAATAGCAGAAGTATTTCTGGTTTTTGTAAGTGAAGTTTTTCTTTGTCTTGTTTTTAACTGCTGTGTTTGGCATGAGAATAATTATCAAATTGATAATAAAAAAGAGGCAGCACTACTTCAGTAAAATGTGTGGACATGTCCGCGCGCTATGCCTCCGTGTGTGTTTGAATATGTCACAATGCCTGTCATGCCATCCTAAAGGTAAACCTTAAAATGGTCACCAGTAATGTCGCAGTGCAAAAAGGCCACTGCCCCCCATTGTACCTCTGTAAGCCACAAACACATCTCCTCCTCCCTGTGGTAAAGGTTTTCTGATGATACTTTCCCATTAATGTGTCTGATAATGATGAATGCCTCCCCACAGAGTTGCGAGGTGCTTACTTTGCTCTTGGACGCCAACTTTTTCTTTGTCTCAAGTTTGTATTGCTGACCAGGGATGCACAGCGTCTGGGTGAAATAAACTTATAGTGTCGTTTAACTTATCCCTGTCTCCCTCGCAGCCCTCTGTTTGTTGTTGCGTGTGCGCACACACACAGACACACACACACACACACACACACACACACACACACACACACACACACACACACACACACAGAACTGACTTAACCTGCGGTACATGCTTTCTCTCTTTTTTTAAAAAAAAAAAAAGCACTTATGAAAAAAAGGCGCCAGAGCTCAATTGCCTGACAGTGCAGTTTTTTTTGCTTGTGTTGGGAAATTTGTCATCACACTCCGACTTACTACCTGGAATGGGAAAAACGTGTCGACGCCAGGACTTTTTCTCTCCTTTAATAACACACTTGACACACACACACACACACACACACACAATCTCACACTCACAAACAAGCTACCCCTTTTTAGCTCTCACAAAGTGTGAAAGTGATCTCTCTCTCCATATATGTTTATGAGGGGCTAGGACAGCAGTGTTACACAGATTTTTAGTTGATCAGATGCAGCCCAATTTGATCTCAAGAGGGTTAGGTAAAATGACATTATTATTATTATTTATTTATTTTTTATTATTATTATTATTATTATTATTATTATTATTATTATTATTATTACTGTCCTGTTCGGGGGGCTGGAGCCTATCCCAGGTGTCACAGTAACAGGATAAGCGGAAGAGAATGGATGGATTCTTAACTGTGTTTGTTTAGCATTTTTTTTTTGAAACACGCAGTTGCAAAGAGTTTTTTAATTTGTATAATTTGGGCAGTGCTTTTTATTTAAAAGTTGGAGTAATTAATAATGCTGACTCGGTGGGATGAGTGGATTTCTTTGGCAGGCCATTTGTGCCCTCCCAGGCCACATGTTTGACACCCCTGGTCTAGACACTTCCTCTTCTCCATCACTTTTCTTGTGTTTTCTCCATCTCCTCTCTCTCTCTGTCTGTTATCATGCTTATTTCACGCTCTGCATACCCTTCAGTTAATAGCTTCCTTTCTCAAAACGCACACATACACACGCACAGCTCATATTGGTGACTTCTCTCTTTGTCGCTCCTCAGCTCCTCAGACCCATGGTCCTGTATCTCTGCTCCTCCCTTTTCTCTGCACAGGTTGCCATTATTTCTGATCTGATTCCTAATTCTCAATTAGACTCCACACAGTGCTCATCATTAATTATTTACCGACTCCCTCACTATCTTTGGCCCACACTGGATCAATGAGAGCTACTCGCTCTGTTTTTTAACAAACCCGAGGTGGACTGCGGCCAGGAGCTGAGTTTTGTAGCTCTCTGAGGTTTTAATTCACTCTCCCTACGTTTTACTCCCTTTGTGTCTTTCTGTCATGTCCTCGCCACGTCCTACTGTGCGCCTCTGCTGCTTCACTCAGCTGCCATCCTTTGTGTTTCCCCCGCTATTGCTTAGAGAATTGCCTAAGGGAGAAGGCACAGTTAAGGCAGTTGTTGTTGTCGGATTATTCAATAAATGCAGCGATGCCACTGCATCACAAATGACTTGTGACTCTTACAATCTATTCTTGATCATTTGCTATATATGCTGACTTGTTTGTGCGCACAAACACCCACGCACAGCAGCCCCCGGGTCGTTTTTGGAGCGACTAATCTGGCCATTTATTTTCCACTGTGTGTGTGTGTGTGTGTGTGTGTGTGTGTGTGTGTGTGTGTGTGTGTGTGTGTGTGTGTGTGTGTGTCTGTGTTGTGTCTGTGTAGCAGGCCAACGGCTTTTAAGTAGGAAGTCTCTTTCTAAGAAATTCCTTTCTGTGTGGCAGTAGTGGCCGGGGCAAAAGGTTCTTGCAAACAAGATTAATTAGAGCTCTGTCTGAAGCCAGCCACACTGAGAGAGTTCATCATCCTGTTTGTCTGCGAGAGAAAGAAGTCTATGTCTCATCATGCTGTGTCCTTTGTTCGTTTTAATCTATCTTTATTAGCCCCATGATCACATCCTGGCGCACTATTACCCTGGTTTTCATCCTGGGTGCAAGACAGAATGATTAAAAATAAAAGTCAATGAAAAGCTAAAACTAGGAAGCTTGGATATTAAACAACAGAAGGCTGATAACCAGACAGTAAAAAGACATGACATCTAACATCATCACATAAAAGGGAGTCTTTATGAATGTGTCGAAGTGATTTAAAGGAGGTGACTGACTCTGGTAGGCTGATCTCCTCAGGCGGGTTGTGGCAATGCAGAGGGGTCCTGATGGCAAAAGCATAGTCGCTTTTAAGCGGCGATCCACGGCCGACTTGTAACTCATTTTATAGTTCTGTGAAGTCTCTGCAGACGAGTCGGCATGGCCACGCAGAATTGGCAGACCTGTGGATATACACTCAAACCCTTATGCTCACCATCTGATGACGAAACCCATGTCACCTGGACCCTAGCGGACTCTTGGATGTGGAAACTGTAACACGCCTCTTAGATTTAGGGCATAATCACACAAGAGAACCTGTGTCTGAGCTCATTTGACCCCCAAGTCCAGCTTGTTTGACTGTGCCTGTTCACGGTGTTAAGCAAACCGTGCCCTAGCCCACTTGAAAAAGTGGGTCCAAGACAGCTGACAGCTGCCTCCATAAAAATCCCTTTGTAAGACTGTGACAAATATGTAAGAGGCAACTTCCATAATGAAGCCAAAAAAAAAAAAAATGCATAAAATTATGAAACTGGAGATCTGCAAGAGCATTGTGTGTGTACGTGTGAAAGAGAGCGAGCAAGCACACAAGAGAGGAGTGCCTCCTCCTGGTAGATGTCTACTTGGGTGCAGATTGAGGCCAGCAGGGGAGTGAGGAGTGGAGATAATCACATACAGTACCAGGCAGTCATGCCTAGTGTGTGTACAGCCTTAAGTCTCAGCTTTTGAACAGGCAGGAAGTTCAGACCTGACGATCTAATAGTTCGCATCAAATGTGAAGTGAAGTTTGTGATGTCGTTGGTCCTTTAGCTTAGCTCCTTCCATGGAACAGAGAGAAGTTACAGCAAACAAAAAAACTAATTTGTAGTGACATGAAACTGAGTGTTAAAAACAACTTTTTTTTTTCACGCTTCTCCCTCTTCGTTGTGAATCCTCCCACCACTCCCTTTCCCGTTCAAGCAAACTTTTCAACCAGTCAGCAATCTACCTGTGAATAGCATCATTCCCATCAGATGTGCTGTGTTTTTTGAGGACTGCGGTATGATAACCAAATTCCAAACACAGTACAACGAAATCCACTTTACTTGCATGAATACAGCCTAACAGGAAAAATCATACATATTTGCCTCCGACAATCAACAGAGTGAGGAGGAATCAAGTTTCAGTAACACTAACGCATTTACGATAACATGCCAACATTGTTTGTAGATACAGTAGAGGTCCAGTCAGGCAAAGCAAGACATTTCAGTTTATTGCAATAAAAAAAAATTAATTAATGCATCTTATTGGATCACTATATTAATGACCCAATTAGTTGTCATATACCCAGACTAGTATTACCTACGCCTATTTTTAACTTCAATGTAAACAGCATTTTTAATCCATTTAAGTTTATCTACATGTAAATTCTGTTTTTGTTGTAGTTAAAGTCACAAATGTCACCTCTGCCCCCCGTGTTGCCATTATAAACACATGATGTGAGCAATTAACTGTGTGTCAGTAGGATGAGAGAAGGGCCTCTGAGCAGGAGGTCCGGTCAGGTTACTCTTCTCTCAATCAAGAATGTTTTCATTTCATTTTGCCATAATCAATTTAAAAGGATCATATAAAATTATTCTTAAACCAACAAGGACATCCAGCAGGCGGTGAACTTACTTCGGTGCCACCTTCATTCTGGAACTTTTGTCCCTTCTCTGGGATTTGATTTTGTCAACAGGAAAAGATGTGAAGGCTTTTTTTTCTTCTTCTTCTTTTTGTGTGTTGCAGAAGGTCGAGGGGAGAGAGAGAGGTGGTCAGCAGTGGTTTCACTGCACTGGATCAGCTTCAGAACTTTTCTAATTGGAGGTTTTAGTTGTGGTCGTTGCTGAGTTCAGGGGTTTTTTTTAGGGGGCTTTTTTTTCCCTCGTCCTCTCTCTCCCCCTGCCTCTGTACTCCGCAGCTAAGCTCTTACAAATGTGTTGAGGATGCAGTTTCACCGAAACGCTTTCCCACCCCTCCTCCTTCTTCTTCCTCCTCTGTCCTTCTCCTCTCCTCCTCCGCCTCCTGCTCCTCCCTATTCACTGGCTTCTCTTTTTCTTCTCTTCTTTCTCCCTTGTCATTTGCACCCCCACCCCCCCCATCTCCTCACACCCTGTCCTCTCTCCATACTCAGCATTTTTCTCGGCTGTGGGTGTGATGTCTCTGTGTAACGCTAATCAGCTCTGGAGACGTCAGCATTCTTTCAGTCCTCCTTCACCACCAGCGCCTCTCTCCTCTTCCTCCTCCTCTTTTCTGTCTTCACCTTGCTATCTTTTTCCCCCTCCTGACTTTCTCATCTTTTTTTTTTTTTTTGCCTTCTAACCATATTCTACTCATCTCCACCGCTTCTCAGCTCTTCTGCCATCCCTGTCCTCACATCCCATGTTTGTTTGTGTGGGTGTGTGTGTGTGTGTGTGTGTGTGTGTGTGTGCTCGTGCGTGTGTGTTGTCTCTCTGCTGTAACCGTAAGCAGCTCTGCTCTTGAGTCGTCAGCGTTCTTTCAGTTGCTCCATAAAAATACAGCCTGCCACAGCAAAAAAAAAAAAAAAAAAAAAACCTCTGTTGTAGCAACAGTGGCTGTGGCATTGACCACACCGCAGCGATCACCCCACAAGCATTATGGGAAGGACACCTCTGGTCCTTTGTTTGTGTGTTCGCCCAAGATGAATGGCGATGCCTTTGCTCAGCAGATGATCCTTAACCTGGGTGACTTACAGATGTCCCGAGAACACACACACTAGTTTGTTGCAATTTTATTCTGTGGTCTTAGTCAGTTTTTTTTTTTTTTGGTCTAACCTTGATGAATCAGGACCCACAGGTTTTCCTTTTTTTTTCTTGCATACAAACAATTTTGGCTTCTGTAAAGTCAGGTAACGCAAGGTAACCGACTCTTTGCTTTAACTGTACACATGGGGCAAAGTAGGATGCGAATTTTGTAGTCCAAATTCTGGACATTCGTTTCAATATGGAAGACATCATTATAGACTCTGTTTCTCAGCTGGCTTTGGGTGCCCCCCCCCCCCCCCCCCCCCCCCCCCCCCTCCGCCCCGAAGAGCTGGAGCTGGGGAGAGGGAGGTCTGAGCAACTCTGCTCAGACTTCTTCACTGTTATATGAAGGTGGATGGATGATTGGAGGATTGTGTATTAACTGGCTCATTACCTTTTGATTTGGTAAAAGCCAGTTGAGTATCCCTGCTGAACCACTTTAACTTTTAAAACCTATTATCCCCATATATACCTGTGTAGAGATTTTTGAGGTACTTCATCAGCAAGGTTGCCTTGCTGATGAAGTTTTTCTGCACTTACACTGTGTCGGTGTCTTTTGACACTTCATGTAATCCCACAATGTTTGATTGTTGCTGTTATTGCTGAGGATGCTTTATGATGATTATCAGGAATGGATCAGACACCCCATTGGAGATGGATTGTCATTTATAAAGCAGAAAACTGCATTCATATGGTGCTTTATTCTATGCACCTTATCTGCCTCACATCCGTAGCCAATTTAGAATTACCAACAGCTTTGGACCATGGAAGGATCCCAGTACACTCCACACTGAAACACTCCACCTGACCTAAAGATTCAAACCACAAACCTTCTTACTGTGAGGTGATGGTGTTAACCACTGCACCACCCTGTCATCCTTTATATGTTGTGTATATAAACATCTAAAAGGGCCTTTAAAGTGCTTTTAATTATGGTGTTAAATTTGGTATTAGACCTCTGCAGTATGCAAGTGGAGCATTGTTTAAAATGTTTGTGTACTCGCAGTCAACCATTTTACATGTGTGTTTTATTGTGCCCCGCTGGCATAGCAGCAGGGTAATGTGCGTGCATGTGTTTGTGTGTTTGGCAGCATGCTTTTTTGTTTCTATGTAGATGGAGGATGGGCACAGGGGAAATAAACCAGTGCCTGTCAGGAAAACGGCCCCTTTTATGCCCCCTCTGTTCGCATCACCCCCAACCCCCAGCAGCTAACCTCAGTCTTCATGTCTTTGATTCATCTTTTGTGCGAGGGTGCACTTCAGCTGTGGGAGGCTGCATCCTAACAAAACACAGGAGTGCAGCGGTACATTCAGCTATCGAGAAGAAGCTCTTTAATAAAAGATCGTGTTTAACTGACTGATCGTAATTCATTAAGAAGAGCCATGAGTGCTGAAGTCAAATGCTTTAAATGAAGCTGTGCCATTCTCCATTGGATTAAACCTCACGTGTCATTGTGCTTTTTTTTTTTCTCACAGCCTTCATCATTTCCTCGAGTTTTAAACAGAATTTTTAACTTGCCGTGCAGTTGACATGTGTTGTGTGTTTGTGTGTGCATGCATAATTATTTGTATGTTTTTCTTTGATCTACAGCTATTTATATCTGTAGGATTTGTGGCAGTGCATGCACAAACACTGAAGCCCCCTCACAGACAGACAGGCAGTGATGCATTGTGAGGGAGGTTCACTGACACATTGATAGAAGAGAATAAAGATGAAAAGAGACATGTTGCTGGTGTCATTTAAATGTCATCACACCAAAGAAAGGTGTGATAACACCTTTCATATAAATTAGTCTTAGTATGGAAAAAAAAGTTTCCACATGACCCCCTCAGAATAGCTTTATTATAATGAAAGCATGAAAAATTGTAGCATGCAAAAAAGTACTGCTATACTTTAAAAAATTAAGAAGTTACAAGCCCTCAGAGTACACAGGAGTGTTGTTTTCCAGCTTATTGAGCACTCATAACTTTATAAGTACATGAGACAGTGCTGAAAAACACATTTAAGCTCTGTTGAAAACTCCAACCAAATCAATTTTGTAACAACTCCAAATGTTTTTAGTCTAAAGGAAAATCTTTTTTTTTTTTTTTTTTTTATATCTATAACTTTGAGCATCAGTATCAGGGGATATATCCTAGACCCTGGATGTTTGATCTGTTTTCTGATAATTCACTGGAGAAAACTTCAAAAAGTATGTTTTTGGGGTAAACTTTCAACTTTCATATCACCATGTGGGATAGGTGGCTGGTCGAAATATGAAAGGTTTACCTACATTTTGATCTAAAGCTCAGCTTTTATCTGTGATCCCTTCTGAATCATCCAACCAGTTCTTGTTTCTGTTATTCTACATATTATTCTTCTTTTGGCTGCCCCGTACATTTTAAACATAAAATTGGTGCAGTTTTGGTATTTATGCTGTGTTGCATTTGAAGTGGGAAACCAGAAATCCTGACTTCAGAGTCAAAATTTTCAACTGGAAGGTGCCCTCAATTCAGATGTCCAACTCGGAGAGTCAGAGAAGCTCCACCAACCATGACTTGATTTTGATCCTAGATTAGATGACTTAGATTATGCTCCTCTTTAAGGTTAATAATTTGCTAAATTAACTTCATGTTATATCTAATATGACCTGAAACTTGTGATTGAGGCTGAACTCCTTTGCTCTCTGATGTTAGGTCTTCAGTGACATCGAATTCAACACTGTTTTTTTTTTTTTTTTTCCTGCTGGCCAGGCTCTTAATTGTTTGCTTAATTTTTCTGCCCTCTCTTCAGTGGGAGATAAGCTAAAGGGCCAAACGAGAGCAGCCTATAGACTTAGTTGTTCCATGTGCTTTTGACACTGCCCCCTGATGACAAGACACAGCTACAACATGTAGACATGTAGATGATGGTCTGCAAAGATCTGAAGGACCAATGCAAATCCATGCAGGACCGTTAAAGGGCCTGAAAAAAGAGAGGAAGAGAGGGAAGAAGAAAAAGTGAGAGAGGAGAGCAGAAATTTGTGTGGCAGGAGAGAGGGGAGGGAGTGAGATCAGGAATCTGCTGCGTCATCATGACTGGTCTCATGATGATCGCTCAGCAACAGCAACAATAGCTGCCCTTTAGTGAACGCGCGCACACAAACACACAGGTCACCACACAAAGATTCTCATTGAGAGCTTGTGTAGATGCTCATCGTGGAGCTGTGCGCTCTAAGGACTGATCTCATCCTTTGCATTTCTACGCTCGCTCTTTGTTGACTTCTGATTCACACACACTTGTATCTCCATCCTTTTTGTCTCTTGTTTCCACTTTGGTAAAAATGCATCAATGATTTCATTTTTATCCCCAGTAGGTGTAGGCCTGTATCTGTTTTTCTGTTTTGGTAAGGGGGGGGGGGGGTTGTGTGTGTTTTGTGTGTTTAGGTGTTTGTGTGTGCGTGTTCTAACAGTTGGTTTTCCCCTGGAGTCCTTCCCACAGTTTTTACCACTTCCTCTTCACTCACACTCATTTCATTCCTATTGGCAGAAAGCCAACCAATAAGAGCTCAACAACACAAAGGTAGTGGGCAATGTCGGCATAACCGCAAGGAAACAGGAAGTCAGGAAAATTCTAAGAAAAGTTTCTGTCACTTTCACTCACATAATCTCAAACAGATGCACAACAGTGTAACATGCTCCCACAACACAGTAGATATAGATTTGGCATGTCTCCACTCGTCTTGGTAGGTATTGATCTGCAAATTTTTATTGACCGTTAGAGTGGTTGTTCTTAAACACACTAGTCTATTTTAATGCTTTTTTTCTGACATTTCTTTGCTTATGTTTTGTGCTCTCCTGCATCTCCACAGGTCCGTTCAGAAGAGCAAGGCTCTTGTGGCATGACGACGACTAACAAAGGAAATAAAGCCTTGAAGGTAAGCAGGTGCATGTTTCAGTTCAATTTTATATTTGTTATATCGTGCCAGTTGATAATAAGAAGTTGTCTTACGGTGCTTAATATGGTAAGGTTAAAAAAAAACCAAAAAAAAAAAACCCTACAATACTGGAAAGAAATACAATGAGCAGATGATCCCCTATGAGAAGCACTTGGCAAATGTGGGAAGGAAGAACTTCCTTTTAACAGAAAGAGACCTCCAAACAGAACCAGGCCCAGAGAGGGGCAGCCATCTGCCATGAAAGATTGGAGGATAAGGGGAAAGAGAAGAGGGCAAAGAGAAGCACTCAGAGACCATAACAACAAACAGGACAAAACACAAACTGCGAGAGAGTAGATAAAAATGAATGATATGCAGCAGTGGTGTATAAACACAGGGCAGTGGGAAAAAGTGCTCAGGTCATGGGAAGTCCCCAGCAGCCTGAGCTTACGACAGCATGACTAAGGGATGCTGATACAGCAATAACTATTCATTTAGGTTTTATTCATATATATCGCTTCAAGTCAATTTATATAGTAAAGTAAAGATCCTATGATATTAGCAAGAGAACTCCCCAAAACATCAAGCCAATGCCATTTGAGCAGCAGTTTGTGATGGCAAGGAGGAAGAACTCCTTTTAACAGGAAGGCAACCCTGTGAGAACCAGGTTCAAGGAGGGCCTGCCATCTGCTGGGACTGGTTGCCGGGCGGGGAGGAAAGCAGAGAAAAAAGAAAAGCAAAGAGAGACCACAAACAAAAAAACCTCCCACAAACTTTTGATGACATTTTAGTCCAGTTTTCTTATGGTTCTCATTTACTGATTACCTACCCCAAACTTGGTACAGTTTGCGCTCAAAGATTAAATGCTGTTTCAGAATTAGTTCTTACGATGTGTTTTCAGACAACCAGGTAGGAAAAAGAAAAATTTCTCAAAGGGACACTGAATTTAAAAATGCCTGTCTGAAACCAAAATCCTTCCAGAAGGCACACCTCTGGGCAGGCATTTTGAAAAGCCTCTGGGCACTTATTTTAAAGGATTATGTAAATTAATTTTAATTTGAATAATAAGCAAATGGGGGGGGGGGGGGGGTGTAAAAACAAGGAGCACAGGGAGATCACTGACAGAAGGTCAAACAAAACACAAACTACAGGGGACAGAAGAAAAATGTCATTAACGTGCTATAGTGGGATAAACACACGAGGCATGAAAAAAAATGTGCTCATTGCTGGGAAGTTCCCCCAGCAGCCTGAGTCTATAACAGCATAATTAAGGGATGGTTCAGGGTCACCTGATCCAGTCCTAACTATAAGCTTTATCAAAAAAAGGAAACTTTGACGCCTAATCTCAGAAGTAGAGAGGGTGTCTGTCTCCTGAATCCGAGCAGGGACCTGATTCTACTGGAGAAGGGTCTGATAGCTGAAGGCTCCCACTTTACTTTTAGAAGCTCTACGAATTACAAGTAAGTTTAGATAAAATATGATTTTATTTATCCAAAAAGTTGGGAAACTACAATTACCATAAAATTACCATAACATTAAACATTGTTTATGTAGCTGAAACAGACAACAAAGTGCTATGCCGTCTGCCCAGGAAGTGGTGCAGAGTGTGGTCCTGAGCCATTTATATCCATAGCCATTCACCACAGTCATCTGGTGGCCTCTGCATCAGCTGATGGAGGAATCCAAACTGTGTTAATTCAAACAAAATTTCCCAGCCTTATTTTCATGTCCCTTAATATAATTTCATCTGTCCAGAGTTGTGCTTATTTTGTTGTACTCATATATTTCATGAAATGTTTTCCTATTTTAAAGTGTGATTAAGTCCACATTTGCAGACTGGAGGTCTTGGTGGTGGTGGAGCAAATGACTTCACCTCATAAACCTCTGAAGTCTGAGTCATTGTATGTGGTAACCCTAACCATATAGTTGGAAGAAAGCAAAACAAACATTTTGCTTTTTTGGGGAAAAAAATGTGAGTAGCAGTAATAGTGAGTAGAGGATAGAATGATTATTTTTATTTGTTCCCTGATTGCCAAGATTAGAACAATTGAATAAAAACAAAAATTACATATTCTGATTACCTAGGGTCTGAGTTTATTAGGCTTAGTCTTGGGATCATCATGACTTAGACCTCAGTTAAACCACAGACCACAGTTTGAATCATGTGATAGATTTTACACTCAATTTGATTTTTTTTTTTTTTTTTTTACTATGTTGTTAATTATCATTAAGGTGACTTGGTTAGGTTCAGAGAGGTCATGGTGTGGCTTAAAATACAACAGCTGACACTTCTTTTAAAGCCCAGTTTTTTGGTTGCCAGGCTGGATAATGTATGTCCTGAAAATACAAAATGTACTTCCTACTGAAGTGATGGATCAAAAATACAATTCATGTCCTCAAACACAAAAAATGTATTTCTTTATTGTGACTACTTCATGTTTTGCTCTGACACAGGTCTGAATATTCAGTCTTTAAGATGTAATTCAGGGCTTTGCACAGTTAATTCTTTGCAGCTCTCTTTTTCTCACTTCTTCTTTTCCTGTTTCCTGTAGGTGAAGCGTGAGCCGGGCGAGAATGGCACCAGTCTCACAGACGAGGAGCTGGTGACCATGTCAGTGCGGGAGCTGAACCAGCACCTCAGAGGGCTCTCCAAAGAAGAGATCCTGCAACTGAAACAGCGGCGGCGCACCCTGAAGAACCGGGGCTATGCTGCCAGCTGCCGGGTGAAGCGTGTCACCCAAAAGGAAGAGCTTGAGAAGCAGAAGGCCCAGCTGCAGCAGGAGGTGGACAAACTGGCCAATGAGAATGCTTCGATGCGTGTTGAGCTGGACGCTCTGAGGTCTAAGTACGAGGCGTTACAGACCTTTGCCAGGACTGTGGCACGAAGCCCCACGGTCGGGGTCGGGGTCAGGGCGGGAGGAGGAGGGGGTGGGGTGGCGTCATCGGTCATCGGTCCGCTCATCCCGGGGAAGGTGGCGACGGCAACGAGCGTGATTACAATAGTGAAGTCAAAAACAGACGCACGGTCTTGAGGGAAGGGAGGGGAGATGAAGGTGTATCAGGATGGAGTTTAGCTGCATCTGAATCAATCTTCTCCTCTGCCAGACTCCTCTCCTCCATCTGCACTGACTGCAAACAGCCGGGCAGCCTCACTTACATCGCCACAACACGCTCCCGTCTCGTCATCACCTCCGATCAGTGCAGATGAAGGAAAGGATGGAAGCAGAGGAGAACTCTTGAACAAATGCAGGACAAATACACAGGGTTCTTATGGACAATGAAGACCTGGAAATCTCAAATAATCTGAAAACTGTCTTATTCCTGATCAGGAAAATAATCTGAAATTTGTAAATGCCCAAAATTATTTAGAAAAATCCTACAGTTTTTATTTGGTTTTTGTTGCCCAGTGCTGGTAGAGCCCTTAAAGCGCATAACAACCATATCACACATTTGCACACAGATTTGAAGCGGTGCCTGATCTAAAATGTATAAAAGTGAAATTTAGCACATCATCAAACAATCCTAAACACACATGAGAATCAGAGCCTTTGTTATGGATTAGTTATAGAAAAATAATTGGATTTTATGAGACCTGCTGATTTGAGTGGCTGCAGAGAAGCCCCATCTTGTTCCACCTAGCCAAGAACTTTTTTCAGAAAAGTACTATAGAAGATATATATATTATACAATGGTGGTAACTGTATTTCTACTGTTTTGTACTGTGTTGTCATTCACATGAGGTCCAAGGTGTATTCTCTGTGTGTGAATTGTTATATATCAGGAATTCTGTGAAATTCTGTGGCGCGTGTTCGTTTTGGTATTGCTATATTTGGGTAGCTGTAATTATTGTTTTTTTAATTTAATTTTTTTCTACGGTCTTCTCACTTTCAAGTCAGACTCTCTCATTCTCTAACCTATTCTTTTCTCTGTCCTTCCATTTTTTTCAATTCCAACTGGCTTCCATTATTACATGCAGTACTTCCTGGATTTTACAGAAAGAGGAGAAGGAGGGGATAGGCAGTTAATATTTACCAAACCATATTATAGGAAAGGGAGATAAAGTTATTTAATTCGCTGACCTTATTATAGTGTGAGAATTTTCAGGGAAATGGTTGTATGAAGATAAAAGTCTGTTTGAGTTTTGCTCCAAAGTTTATAAAAGACATTTGGAAGGGCAAGTGCCTTTATCTCCTAATGATGTGCATTGAGAAGAAGTCAAGAGGATGTGATAAATAGTGGAAGGATGGTGGAGATTCAGTGTTGGTGTGTTGCGTATACCTGTGCTTAATGGCATAAATTGACCAATGAGGAATCGGCTCATAATAGCATTTAACTTTTGCTGTGCATTGTTATTAAAGCTGTGTTATAGCAATGATGGTGATCATTATTAACAGTTATGTACCTTGGTAAGTCATTTGCTTAAAGTGGACCTATTCTGCTCATTTGCATCTCTATATTTTTATTCTTGGATTTTGCTAGTGAAGCTTTGCATAACTTGCATAACAATGCAAAATGGGTCTTGTTTATCTTATACTAGGACTGGTGCAGCCCCTCAGTTCATTCTGTGTCTGAAACAAGCTGTTATAGCTCCATCCCCCCCTTCGTCTAAGCCAGCTGTTTTCTAATTGGCTGCCCCTCCTAAATAGAAGATTTGTGGGTGGGGTTTCTGTGTTCAGTTCAAGCTGTGTGTTTAGAAAAACTGTCTAAAACCTAGCATTTTTGAAGCCTGAGCTTTTCACTCACAGGCATTTTTTTCCTGCATGTGTTCATTATTTGTCCATGATGGTGTAGACATATATGGCAGTAAGTAAGGAAAGTAAGCGCAATAGGTCCACTTTTAAGAAAAAGGAAAATAGCAAAACAAGAGCCTGTATTTATCCTGTCTTTTTTTTTATTTTTCTGCAGAAAATACATTTTTTTGAAAATCTGTTATAAACAAAGTCTGCTGATTCAAAAATGTAGGTTATTACACCTACAGGAAAACCTTTGCCTCAAATTGTAGCAGTTTGGGTTGCACTCCTTTTTGCTTTCACCCGCAAAACTCACAACTGCAAACTGCAACTGTGATTTCTGACAGTGCAGTCAGCCCGCAAGGGTGACAGACATTTCTCTGAATTTTGCATCTTTCAGGCAGGCTTTACCATTTAAAAAAAAAAAAAGTAGTCTTATGTGGTGTTCTATACTTAAAGAATCTTTGTCTATGTATGGTGGAGTCTGGATTTTTATAAAGACAATTATCTTTGCATTATTTGTAACAACATGTATAAAAAAAAAAAAAGGTATAACAAAATCTGTTTGATATACAGTATCTCTCTATTTTGCAATTGTACCAAAAGTGGCTTAACTACTGAATAGCTTTGTTTTTTCTCTAGCTACTAGGCACGTGTGTGTAGCCGTGAACTAGTGTGTGGTGTGCTGTGTAGGTATGTGACGAGGTAATATAACGTTCCCTATTTCATGGATATGACTTTGATAGTGTTTGATTTCAGGCTGAAGCGAGTGATGACACAGTGAGTAACTGCGCTCTTTCTCAAATCGTAAAATCTTTGTCCACCCGGCCCTCATCATTCAGCTCCGGCCCTGCAGACATGTTAGACCATTTGCTAAACTGCACTTTGGCAGAGTTCACGTTGGTGACATATTTCTGAGCAAAACCTCTGTGTCTTTATTTTTGGTCCGCGCTGTCTGTTGCAGATGAAGTGACCAATGAGTTTTATGTTTAACCTCACACACTTTATGGTGTCGCGTATTCAGGTCATCGGGCAAAGTAGCGAAGATGTGAAACTCTGCTGAAGGTCTTTGTGGCTGCATCACACTCACTCCTTCAATAACTTATTTTTATAGTGTATGATAAGAATTTTTTTTTTTTTTTTGCTTCTGTATATTTTACATGGTTATGTATATTTAACATTGTTCTAGTTGTATTTGTTTTGTTTTTTTTAAAACTGTTCTTGAAGTGTCAGGGAAGTAAAATAACATTTGTTATATGGTGTTTTATGAAGTGAAAAAAAATCTATTCTGCTATTTAATGGTTTGTCTGTCAAAGAGTGAGGTTTACCTTTTGAGTACAATTGCCTCAAATATTTTTTAACCTGATTTTAAAGCTGAAATGGAAGCAATTTAGACCGATTAAAAACATTACATACATGCAGCCTTTTACCTGAACTGCTACTTCTCCACTGTGAAGAAAAATGGGTTAGCTCGCCTACTGCTGTGCACTCACTTAGATAAGTAAGGAGCATCTTCATCTGTACAGAAATAGAAGTCAAACTGGTGAACAGTGAAAAAGGCACAGGAGGATAAATGGGCTTACGATTGAAAATATTTTTTTTTCTCTGTGGTCTTTACATGGATAAACATTTGCACGTTCAGTCAGGCTTGAAACCAGAGTTTCAAATGTCAAATGAAAATGACTTATCACACCTAATAGTATTCGACAACAGGCGAATTTCAGTATCACATACAGTATGTTCACACGTTTCCTCCATATTAAAGAAAACGTGCTGTTTTGTACGTCCTAAATGCCACTATTTGAGTTCTGAAAATGTGTTTGCCCTCTCTCCGTTACTCTGCTGCTTTCTGTTTTTTGAATGTTGTTCTTCACAGGCCAGCCGTGTGTGTGTGTGTGTGTGTGTGTGTGTGTGTGTGTGTGTGTGTGTGTGTGTGTGTGTGTGTGTGTGTGTGTGTGCGCGCGCGTGCGATCATATAAAACGGGGAAACTCAACTTGTGTTGAGACTTTAGGTTATGTCAAATTGTACGACTACATGTGTTGCTGCTCTGTGTTTTGATGCTCCTATGGTTTAAAAAAAAAAAGAATTGTTTTGTGTAAAAAAAAAAAATTGTGTCAACATGGTGGCTGCTCGTAAATAGACACATCTAATTATGCAAACTGGCAAAATCCAAACTCCTGCCTCACAGGAGCACTGATGCTATCGTAGTCGTTTCTCAAGTTGTCTGTTTTCTTGACAGTTCAGTGTGATGTGACAAGGTTGAAGAGCTAATATGCAGTGTTGAGTTTTTTTTTATTTTTTATTTTTATTTTTTAAATACCTGGTAAATTAAAGTGTCTGCTTGCCTCTGTTTAAATGTGGTGTATGGTGTTGTGGCTTACCCAGTTTTACTTAACATGAAGTTTCATTCATATATGTATATATAAAATGTTTTTTTTTCTTTCCCCTACAGGGATGCGCCATTTTTATGGGCAGCTCTTAGCTTTAACTGACATTAGCTTAGTCGACAAATAAGATGACATTCACGTACTGCAGAGACTGATGTTTATCTGCTGTGTCCCATCAGTTTACTGGCTTTTCCTGGCTCAGAGTGGGCCTGTGCAGTGTGACTACTCACACACAGTCAGGTGTGTAAGTATCTAGACAAGACTTGCAATATAATACTTTGTTTTTGGATACTGATGAAACTGATTTCTGATACTTCAGATCTCAGTATGGGATAATAATAATGTAGGAACATCAGTCAATTGTCCAATTACTTCTATGAGCCTCTGAAAAATGGGAGCTCTGTATAAAAATAGATGTAATTCTTAAATATTTCATACATTTGTTGCTTAACAGAACCTATTATTTTTGGCCAGGTGAATTGTATGCTTTAAATCAAACCCCACATTAGAAAAACTAATTGAAACCAATTAGATGTAAGCTTACATCTGATATCCAGTTATATACATTTTTATGATAAGCATGATTGACGGTAAAAGACTATAAAGCAAACTTTAGTTCTTTGTTTCCAAATAGAACAAAAAAAAAATCAGCATCCACATTTTTTAAATTTATATTTTTAGTCCTAAAACAAATGCACAATAATGACAATGAGAGTCAAACACACAAAAAGAGAGAGTGAGAGGGTGCACAGAGTAATGCAGAGGTGCAGTAATACAGTCGCTACAAAAAAATTAGATTTAATCATGTTCCAACAAGCACATCCAGCTCCCCTCAGTCTTGTGGAACTGCAGCAGTGTGTTCCTTTGATAAGTCCATAAAGTTCTTGATACCAGTTTTCCATACTGGAACAAGTTGTTGTTTCAAGTTCATTAAAATGAGCCTTTTGCTTGCGTAATAATCCTGTGTGCAATTTTTAGTTGCACCATGGGCATTTTCACACCTAGTTGAAAAGTGGGTTAGGGTTAGTCTTAGCTGCATAGTAACCAGGCAAAATTTCAGAAGCAAAAATGTGTTACTTTTCAAATTAAGCCTCAGACATTCATTCTTTGCAGAAAATTTGTAAAAAAGGGGTTAACTCAAAACCTAACCCTAACCCTAGATGGAGGTTGAACATCAGTATCTGCTCAGAATTTCACAATTGGTGCATCCCTGTTTTTTTGGGGGGTTTTTTTGTTTTTTTTAATAACTATTATTTTTAATCCATTTCTAACTGAGAAGACGATGTCACCATCATGCAAAGCCTCCTGCTGAGCTGTAGAGTTATTTTTGTCTTCCACATTTAAATATTCAGTGGCGTTTCCAGTGAGAAATAGTGTGTCAGGTCTCTAAACAACAAAAGGTTAAACATTACACGAGTGTAATCCAGATTTTCACTCAGCAGACTCAGCTGATGACTCAGACCTTCTGTGATTATCAAACAGGGTGGCACGGTGGCATTTCATAGCAGAGTTTATGAGCTGTCTGACACCCTGACCTTATTTTCCGCCACCTCCTACAGGGGTCAAACCATCCTCATGATGAGGCGTTTCATCACAAACCCTAAAACAACCACTCAGACTGCATCTATAAATATTTTACAGAGGCAGAAAAGGAGTGGTGGAGACACATAAAACTCTTTACCATTTACCACTCCGCTTATCCTCTCCTGCTTTAGGTAACTCAGCAGCCTACCAAGCCCTACTTCAAAACACGCACTTCTTCCAGAAGATGCAAATCATTAACTCCTTATCTTGCTCCTTCGCCAATCGGTATGCAGGCCTTCAGTGATTTTCCTGTCCAGTGAATCACGCCACTGCACTCTAAAAGCCCTTTCACCCACTGCTGATCCTGATCGATAGGAGTAAATGAACCAAGGATTCCTTTGATCATTTTGTTTGGTGTTTGCATCAATAGTATTGTTTGTTTTTTTGCCTCCCAAGTTTATACCCCCATCTGCTGCTGTCTCTCACTCTCTGCTGCCCCAGCCTGCATCAACTGTGCAAATGAAGAAAATCCCACAGAGTTCAGGTATCACAGCACATGTGCTTTTTTATTTTTATTTTATTTATTGTTTTTATTGTAGCAGTCTCCCTGTCACATTTCTCTCGAGGAGAATGAAGCAAGGTTAATCATGGGATTTTTTTGTGTTTCTATATCTTATACATGGAAACACAGTAGAAATAATGGTCTGTTTAAGCCTTTGAAAAGTAGTGAGTTTGTGTGAATATGGTGTAACCTAATAAGAAAAGCCCTTGTAATAGGAAAGTCTGTGTTTTGTAATATTTCTGTATGGGGTGTAATAAATTATTCTACCGCAGTACTTTCTATGGGAAATTACTTAAAATGTGACGGTCTTTGTTAGTATTTATCTTCCGATTTAAATTATTCTTTTTTTTTTTTTCTTTTTTTTTTTTTGCAGTTTGTAGATAGTGATGATGACAAGGTATGGGTAATCATGAAATTAACTGTTTTATCATCCGTCTGATGCATTGTTTAATTTATTGATGTATATAGTGTACGTTTGTTGATAAACAGCTTACTTTATTTTGTATATGACCAATAAACATGTTTTAAAATGGAATAGTCTGCCTGTACTGTGTGATTAAATCATTTTAATGAACTTAAGATTTTTGGCACCCATGTTGGCCTATAGGAAGCTGGGGGAAAAGTGTCATCTGTTTTTTTAAAGCTGATAGGGGGCACAATTAACATTTAAAAATGTAATATGCGCTGAGTTGTTATAATTTATGTTGAATATTGTTTTGTAATAATATCTCCGTAGTTTGAAAACATTTCTGCACAGGGATTAATCTGATAAAACAAACTTCCATATGTGTTTGGCAAAGCCTTTTGCAATACTCAAACAATAAAATATATATGAAAATAAAGTAAATCAAAAATATTCTATTTTTGTATATTTTTTATTTAAAAAAAATAATTTAAATTAATTTTTTTATTTAAAAAAAACTATTTTACCAGGTAAAATGTTACTTATTATTTACAAACATGATCTGGCCATGGGTATATGCAGATATACAATGTTGCAGGAGACAAACCTTTATAACCTATGTATCTATTTGCTCTATAGCAAATAGAGTAAAAATGAAGGAACCAAAAAAATTGTATTTTAACACTACATCTTTATAAATATGTGTCACATTCAGAAGTACACACCAGACAACACGTACATTTTTGCTGCACTGGATTGGCATTTCGCTGACATCTGTTGCTTAATTTGTTGGAATAATAATGGAATAATGAACAGACCTCACCTGGGAATAAAACTGTGCATCAGTCAACTGTCTAATTACTTTTGAACCTCTGAAAATGCAGCATTGTGCACTTTAAAAAAAAAAGAAAGAAATGGTTGTAAGCTTTAAAACATAATCCTAAAACAGGGTACCTAAAGCCTTGTACTTGCTGACTTTATTTAAAATTTGCACGCAGGCTAAGCTTGCCAGTTTGAATTGAATTCTGTTTGAGTTTGAATTCTGTTTTTATATTTGTTCTTTACTTGCTCTCACACCACTGACATGCTGCTAGAAGTGTGTTATACACATAAAATGACAGCCTATTAATGTAACAGAATACACAGCTGTTATTATATTCAGTCTATACAACTTCTTACTACAATACCTGTGCAGCAGGTGTGTTGCTTTCAGGCTGCTGCTCTGCTGCCAGTAGACCTCTCCATGTTTCCGATAGGTTGACTTATTGAGGTGATAATCACCTTTGTGTGAGGTCAAGTAACATCAGATAAGGAAAAGAAACACTTGCTTTACAGTACAGATCGCAGTAAATTCAGTACAACAATGAACAATTTTAGATTTTCACATTGAATTCAAATTATAACAATAAAAATATTTAACTTCCAAATAAATAAATGGAAGTGTACTATTTCCATAATTGTGAACCTCTTTTGTTTGACGTTCAAGTATCTCCATACATTTCTGCACGTCTTTGTTTGGTCAGTCAGACCTGTAGGGGGCAGCATCGCATTATCCTGAGCTCGATAAAAACAAAACATTTTGTTATTATAAGAATTTAACCACTGACTATACGCGCCGTGACGTTATGATTTCTTCAGTTTCTGTGAGAGGTTTCTGTGTTTTTAAAAGGTGTGTGTGTGTGTGTGTGTGTGTGTGTGTGTGTGTGTGTGTGTGTGTGTGTGTGTGTGTGTGTGTGTGTGTGTGTGTGTGTGTGTGTTGGATCCCAGTGTGAATCCACTCCAGGTTTTCGGCGCTCTTTAACCGCCTCTGTCGTTTTTTTCTCCGACTGTTGCCCCGGAGGAGAGGCGGTAAAAATGTAAACATTGATCCCTCCCAGAGGAGCTCGCCAGCCCGACCCCTGTGTTGCTTTTATAATAGAAGTAACAGTACAGCTGTAGCTTTTAGTTTTGTTGCGTTTAACTTATTTTGTCTTTATTTATTTTGAGCTCAAGAGTCTACTTTTAAACGGAAACAAAAACCATCGACTGCTAGCGTTATGTTAGCTAAGCTAGCTAGCTTTAGCAAACAATAACTTTGTCGTAATTTTTTAGCACTTACCCAAAGTTACTCCTTACTGTGTCCCGATGAGGAGTAATGGAGGACTACGCGAACTTTGTGCAGGATCTTCTTCCCCAGCTCAGGAGAAGAGAGGAGAAAGACCAAAGATCTTCATCTGCATCCTCTGTCATCCGCTTCTATGGACGATCTATCCTCCCTCCTCTGGTGCTGGATACGTTTATGATAATCATCGTAGCTCATCGTTTTAGCAGAAGGCTTCACTTCGTTGTTTTGTAGATAGATGATCTCTGCTAGTTTGATTATTGATTGAAAAGGAGCAATATTTTTCAGCCAGTGAGAGTTGTTGCTTATCTCTCTTTAATATAGATTATAGGCATTCATTATGGAAAAAAAAAAAAGAAGTAGAGTAATTTGAAATTAATTTCAGCGTAGTTGTGAGACATGCTTGATAACCCATATCTGCTTTGTGATGATAACAGCTCTCAGAGAAACAGAGGGAGGAGATGCAGCGACTCAGAGATGAAGCTGAGGTCCACACAAAGTTAAAAGATGATTCCAGGATGGCCCACATCCAGACTATTCTGCACAGCGTTCAGGTAATTTAAGCTTTGTTGCTGATTTTTTTTTTTTTTTAAATCTATGCTGTTGGCTCCTTATAGGAGAGCAGCTACAGTAAAGAATGACAGGGAGTCCAAGCACAAAATACTTTGAAGATGACACTATTCATTCAAACAAACATTACTTTCTTTTATATGGTGAATGGATGCACTGACTAAAGACCTCTATTGTCATTGTGAAAGCAGTTATGCATGAGTTCCCCAAGACCCCTGAACGTGTGATCCTTTAAGTCTTGTAAGTTGCGAGGTAGGGCCTCCATGGATTGGACTTGTTTGTCCAGCACATCCCACAGATGCTCAATTGAATTGAGATCTGGGGAATTTGGAGGCCAAGTCAACAGCTCAAATTTGTTGTTGTGCTTCTCAAACCATTCCTGGACTATTTTTGGTTTGTAACAGTGCACATTAAACCTGCTGAAAGAGGCCACAGTCATCAGGGAATACTGCTCCCGTGAAAGAGTGTACATGGTCTGCAACATTGCTTAGGTAGGTGGTCCATGTCAAAGTAACATCTACATGGATGGCAGGACCCAAGTTTTCCCAGCAGAACATCTCCCAAAGCATCACACTTTCTCCGCCGGCTTGCCTTCTTCCCATAATCTGTCCTGGTGCCAGGTGTTCCCTGGTAAGTGACCCAGCCATCCACGTGATGTAAAAGAAAATGTGATTCATTAGATCAGGCCATCCAGTTCTGATGCTCATGTGCCCATTGTTGCAGC
This sequence comes from Archocentrus centrarchus, assembly GCF_007364275.1. Taxonomy (NCBI): domain Eukaryota; kingdom Metazoa; phylum Chordata; class Actinopteri; order Cichliformes; family Cichlidae; genus Archocentrus; species Archocentrus centrarchus. The sequence goes on along the minus strand of NC_044346.1, from coordinate 31,483,486 downwards.
TTTCAGCAGTGGACAGGGGTCAGCATGGGCACCCAGACGTGTCTGTGGGTTTGGAGCCCCATACGCAACAAACTGTGATGCACTGTGTATTCTGACACCTTTCTATCAGAGCCAGCATTAACTTTTTTTGGCAATTTGAGCTACAGTAGCTCATCTATTGGATCACACCACACAGGCCAGCCTTTGCTTCCCACGTGCATTAGTGAGCCTTGGCCGCCCATGACCCTGTCACTGGTTCACCACCATACAGTACCTTCCTTTGAACACTTTTGATAGATACTGACCACTGGAGACCAGGAACACCCCACAAGAGCTGCAGTTTGGGAGATGCCCTGATCCAGTCATCTAGCCACCACAGTTTGGCCCTTGTTAAACTCACTCAAATCCTTATACTTGCCCATTTTTCCTGCTTCTAACACATCAACTTTGAGGACAAAAATGTTCACTTGCTCCCTAATATATCCCACCCACTAACAGGTGCCACGATGATGAGATAATCTGTTATTCACTTCATCAGTCAGTGTTCGTAATGTTATCCCTGATTAGTGTATGCATACATGGGAATATGGAGATGTTGTCCAATATGAATGGATAGAAATGTTGTAATTTATCAAAAAAAAGTTTTTGGCTGATAGGCAGTGCAGATACAAGTGATTTATTTTGTTGTTTTTTAATCTTCTTTTGTGCCAAGCTATCTTTGTACATTTACCCAGTGCAGCATTGGTGTAGTACAACACTTGCCTCAGCTAGGGCTGTAACTAAAGATTATTTTGGTATTCGAATAATGTGTCAATTTTTTTATCAATGGGTCAATGATTATTTCAGTCTTACCTCACCTGTTCTAGCCTGCCCACCTGTTAATATCTCCTAATCAACTAATCAAATGTATTATTAACATTGATGTGACATCACAATAAATATCAAATAAATGATACATATTAAAGTGAATGCAATTTTTATTTTTGAATGAAAATATAATGTGCAAATAAATGAAAATGGCCACTGTCCAAAAGTTCAAATAAGTCTTCAAATTAAATCAAAGAGATTTTTCCATGCAAAACAACTGAAAAGTTTACAGATGATTCAGTTCATGAAGAGGTTCACTATTCAGAATGAAGGCTAATATTAATGCAAGAAAAAAAATAGGAGACAATGTAGCTGCTCCTATTGTCCTTCACTCATTAGCTAACAACTGAAATGGTGCCGCTTAGCAAACATCATCCATGAGACCTTGTTTCCGACAGGTGAACTAACAGAAACATTACTGTGAAACATTACAATAGCCATATGCCTTCTGTTTCCAGGACTTTGCTGTGCGGCATTTCCTGCTGTGTGACGCAGTGATGCACTTTTAGTTCACCTGTGCAGGTCTCCCTCTGCATCTTCTCTTGCATTCGTTCCACAATTTCACTCTTTTCCCCGCCTATCACAGGCGGGAAAAAGAGACCCGGGTTTACCTCCGATATCAGCAAGCCGGTCCTTTGCCTCCCACCTGTTTTCAAAGTCCACTTTACATTTGGCCATTTTTTGGGGTCAGGCTAGCTTAAATGTCGCACTGACTCCCTGAAACATACCCATCTAGAGCTGACATCACAGCTCCGGGGTGCCAGCATTTTAAACGCTCACGCATTGCAGTGATGCTGCCGTGGAAGGAAAGCTCTGCTTTGCACAGTCTGCATTCAACTATATTTTTGTTTTCTGTCAAATGCTCCCACACCTTTGGCAGTCTGTCTCCATTTTCTTTCATTTTCTCCACCCTCCTCTCTGTTCCACCATCGTTGTGTTGCTCAGGTTACGTTCTTCTTCGTTGGTAGTGTTATTATTGGCAGACAATGGAGGTAATACTTCCCCCATATCTTCCCATAGTGTATTGCACTTACAAAATCACATGATAAGCGGAAGAAAATGGATAGATGGGTTTAAAAATACAACGCTTCGACAATTAAAATCCCATGTTGAGTAATTTTTGTAGTCGACGTCATCAAATACATCGACGAATCGTTGCAGCCCTAGCCTCAGCCATCAGTAAATATCACTTTACTGGCTCATAGGATGACATATTGACGTATATGGCTAGGCAATTAATTGGGTTTAATATAAATTATGATTTTGTCTCTTGATGATTGTACAAACACTATATTTTATATTCAAACACAAGACAAATCTCTTATTTGTGTTGCATTATAAGTCAAACACACCCCTATCATTTATATCAGTGAATTTATACCCCTCCTTAAAAACCTCAAATCACTCAAAGTTCTGTTCAGATTGAGCCAAGAAGGCAGAAAACAGAGAGAGCTTTGGTTAGCAAGATCTGTCCGCCTGCATTGCTTGTCTGTCACTGAAGGTCTCCTACCAGGTTTGCGTTTGGTGGTGCATGACCAAGGTGTAGGTTAGTTATTGGCTTTGGCTGTCCATCACTCTTCCTGTAGCTACTGTGCTGGGGTTTTTTTTAAAGCCTGTCTTGTCTGGCAGTTTTCACAATCAGAATCATGATCTGAATGCAGTGTTGTGCCAAACATATTTGCTTTTACAAGAAGAGCTTTATAAATTCTCTATAGGCTGTCCACATAATATGACACAGCCAGGTCAGACAGAAAGGAAGAAAAGAGTAAGAAAAAAAGAGGATGAGGATGGGACAGAAGAAATAAGGGGAAAAAGCACAGGTATACAAACACATATACACACACATATAATCCTGCTGTGTTGTGTTGTAGTGTGTGTGTGTGTGTGTGTCTTTGTCATGAAACGTAGTCAGTAATGAGGGCAAGAAGCATGAACAGAGACAGAGAAGGACCCAGGGGACCCAGGCTGTGCACAGCCGACCTGGAGCTCACAAGACCTGAGGCCACACATCCCACGTGCACACCCCAGAGGAGGAAGGAGGGAGGCCCCAGACGGAGTTTTCATGGCCAAAGGGCAAGAGCCCCAGCGAGCCAGAGGCAATGAGCAGCCCACCCAAACAGAGGCCACCCTGTACTGGTCTTCTAAAGCGAGAGGTCTACTGCCACCAGGGCCTCCTTTAGTTTCCATCTGTCAGCATGGACATCTTGTAGTGGAGGCTGTGAGATGTCTGTGATACATGAAATATAAAACTGCCCTTGGCAGATGGCTGTATCGTCCAAAACACCCCCGACTCTGAGCCTAACTCTACTGGACAATCCATTGTACCCTAACTCATTCACCCCACTTTTTAGTTATTTTTATATGTATTTATTTTCTGTTGAATTATATTTCAAGTTCAAGAGTAATTCCCTGTAAAAAGTTGCCATTGAAAGTTCAGCATTTTGATAAGTGTTGAAGTTGAGATTACAGTTACTGGCTAAAATAGCTGTAATTATAGTTTTTTTTTTTTCACAATCAGTGCTTTGCATTGTTTTGATTTAAGGTGGGGAAAATAAATTTTTCCTAACTCATGATGTTTATATTATTTATGCTTATTTTCCAGCTGAGGAAGACATCAACACTCGAAGAGTTCCTTCAAGAGTCAGAGATTATCACAAAATCTTCATTTTTCTGTAACGCCAGCAGTGGATCGGTGTCTTGGGATAATTCTTTTGTAGGAACGAATGATAATATTTCATCACCACCTGTAATTAAAGGAAAAGATGGCATTTGTCTTCCTCCTCTGACATCGACGACATATAGTGCCTTTTTCGCCTCCGATATGACACCTCAGCAAAATTACAATGAAGGAGGCCTTACTGACCAACTTAACAGCCAACAAGGATCACAGCCAAATTCCTTTAATGCTGAGAGCTGCCGGTCTCTCTCCTCAGGTTGCATCGCCAACAAGAATGTTGAAAACTCTACAACTGTTTCTGGACGGATTGATGCAGGAAACGAGAGCAATGGCTTCCGCTCGTCAGATGGATTTTATAACACAGTGGGCTTTTTTCTTCACAACACCTCAAACACAATCGCCAAGATGCCAGATATTATCAGCTACCCTCCCATAGATGGAGAGGAATTAGAGAGGAGTGGGCAGGAGTCATCTTTCTGTGATAACTTAACAGATGTAAGAGACGTTTGTTACACCTCGTTTCAGGAGGATTCGCTCTTGTGCAACCATATACCAGCAGAAAAATCTGAAAACAGTCAACTGGATAGTGTGAAATGTGATGATAACAGCCCCTTTACTTCAGTGCTTAACCCTGACAGAGATGGAAATTTAGACAAAATTGAGGGATCAGGCACTTTGTTGGAAGAAAGCAGCTTTTCAGACAATCCATCACAGACACTAAACACTCATCACTGTCTGACAACAAAACCGCATATTCAGCACAACCCCAGAAAAACTGAACTAGAGGACAACCAGGTAGATGAAGCAGACTCAAAGCTGTCTGAGGAGCCTTATCGTTTGAGCCTTCAGGCCTTGCTGAAGAAATCTCAGGAGTATCGACGGCGCCAGCGGATGCTTAGGAACCAAGCCAAAAACACTAAAATCCAAGAGAGAACCCAAGAACAGCCAAGAGCAAAGACAGAGGAGCAGAGCAGCTCTGATAAGGAGAATGACAAGATCCCTTACAAGGACACTGTGACTGCAGAGGGGAAGAAAACTAAAGAGAAGAAAAGTACTTTTATCCTGTCAGTGGAAACTTCGTCAAAGAAATCCTGGGAGAATGAGCAGATGATAGAAAGTGAGCTTCCTGGGAAGAAGATGACACATTTAACAGAAGATGGAAATAATAAGGAAATGACTAGTGTTAATGAAGAAACAATCATCATAAATAATAGGCTGAACAGTTCACAGGAGTTCTTAATAAAGCCAAAACAATCCAGTGCCTTCATCCAACAACAACCTTCAGAAACCTCTCTTGTTAAAGATTCTCCAGCCTTTTCTAAAGGAGCAAGGAAATATCGCACCGTCCCAGCCCCTAACTTCTGCAGGAGTCCTGTTCACTACAAAAGAAAAAGTGGACAACAGGCTGATGGGGAGGCGAGCTCGAAGGGGAAACCTGAGGTCAGTGCTGTTTTGAATAACCACCACAAGTCTGAAGAAGTTAGTCCGGGACATCAAATAGTAGGGTCTCCCACAGTGAATCTCATAGTTGAAGGGGAAGTGACGAGTGTTTTAACCAAGCGTTCACAGCACATAGATCAGCTGGAGTCAAACCTGTCCAGCCTTAAGGTTCTGATCTCAGATCTTGAGTCAACGGTGAAAGAAAACTTGGACAATCACAGCCAAGCTGAGAGGAGTCCACAAATTGAGTTAAGTCTTAAAGACATGACAAATGAGCAAAGAAAAACTGTTTTTCTGGAGGACAAATGGAGAAATCATGATGAAGATAGCAATGATGTGGAGGACAGGAAGTGGTTATCCAACAATTGCAGAAACAAGCATGAAGATTCAGTTGCTGAACTGAGCGTCAGTGACACAGATGATGTTCCCCTCACAGCCCAGGAGGAGGAAGATGTGCTGGGTGACTTTAGAGAGGTCAGATTGATCAAAACCTTAACTACAGAGAGAGAAAATGGGAAAGAAGTGAGCAAAGAAGGACTAACCAAGAGTTCTACACAGCTTGATGGATGTGGAAAGCAGCAGCCATCTGCTAAATGTATGTTCTCTGCAGCACAGCGGATGCGCATTCCCGATGTTTTCCGAAATGTTCCATCTGACCCCCCTTTTCGGAGTGAGATCTCAGTGTTTTCAGATAACAGCAACCACCTCATGGAAAGAAGGAAAGAGCTGTCTGTCGAAGGTCAGGACTCCATCCGCTCGCCATCGCTAAATCAGTCATACGATGTGGACGCCCCGTCAGGCCTGTGGTTCACTGAGGGATTGGGGTCACAAAGTCATCCTGTACAAGAAAAGCATCTGACCCCAGAGAATGGCAGTGAAGGTCAGGCAGGTGTGTCCAAGGTCAAACGGAGACTGCTCATGCACATGACGGAGGAGACCCAGGAAGGGAGCGCAAATACCAGCAGGGGAGCAGACTGTGCCAGACCCAACTCCAGCAGCCCCAGAGGTAAGAAAAGAACAGGGAACAGGAAGAGTTGCTTAAATAAAATGAACAGCAAGAAACATACAAAAAGCAAGGAAGGTCTTATGTATTAGACACCTGACATCATACAAAACCAAGAGTAGAATAAACTGTCTGAAACACAGCATTTAGAGCAGTCTGAAGGCTGACAGTTTATGCTTGCTGTTATCACCTCATGAATGGTGCACTGCAAAAACTGACAGTCTATCTAAGTCTAATAATCTTACATTGAGCCAAAAAGTATTTTTGATCTTGTTTTGAGAGTGATATACTAAGCAGGAGCTGAATGTGTAAGATTATAAAACTTGTTTTTAGAATATATTACTTTTATTTCTTACTTAGTTACTAAATCCTTAAACTAGTTACTTTACATGCATTTTAGGCTAAATTATATCACTGAGACACTGTTTGAGGTCACATTGTATATTTCACAACCATTTTTAGATGCGAAAGCTTATTTTAAGGCCTCTCAGTAATAAGTCGCTTAGGCTTTTGTTGGCCCATCATTAACACATTTATTTACAATATTTACAAAGCTGCAGTGTAACATTTTATGTAGTACGAATCCACAGCCACAACATAGGCAATAAATCACAGCACATCTTCCCCTGTTTCATTTCAACTTTTAAGTGCAATGACATCATCAAGGTTATATTTTGTCAGAACATACATACTGCATTTGAAACTGACTGGATAATATGATGTAGGATCAACTAGCTTTTCAGCATCTATAAACTCTGTTGCTTGGGCGAGATTAGGAACTACAATTTTATATGCTAAAAAATCTGTATTAAAGCCCACAGTCTCATAAAGCTGGTATTCAAAACAGTATAATGAACTGTCTACCACAAAAATGTTTTTAATAAGTCCAAAAACAGGAACTGTGTCACTCACACTGGTGATTATTAGAGACTTTTCACTTATGTACTTGTTCCCATTGAGAATAAGCCATTTTACTTTGACTCCATGTTGTATGCCACCTATCCCCAAAAAATCTCTTATCTTTGCTGCAATATACTCAGGATTTTTCACTTCAGAGACAGGACCCAATTCCTTCTCATGTACAAATATTGGATGCTCAGTGCCCAATTCATTTTGACAGCATTCAGAAAGCTGATTATGGTTCACAAGTGACTTACAGACATTTCTGAAGTTCAATTTAGATGCCCATTGTTTAAAAAAACAGTGCTTTGATTCGAATCTCATACACATGTGCCTTATCACAGGCCCCAGATGAAGAATCTGAGCAGGGAGATGCAACAGGTAATGTTGCTTAGGTATTATATTATTCTCAGGAAAAAGTTTCTTAAACTGTTTCAAATGCTGTTCAATCATATTCTTCAGTCTGAACACACTTTGTACAGATAAAATAGGGGCAAAGAGTATCTGAACAATCTTAATTAAGTCCAAAACAAACTGAACATATTCATTTTTCTCTATACTGTTGAGCAGAAAAGGCATGATCTTCAACAGTATCAGCATTTGCCCCGAGGACTGTTTCAGTTTATTGTCATTAGATGCCAAGGTAGTGACACTGATAGGGCAGGGTTTGTCACGTATGTCTATTGGTGACAAAGGAAAACTCTGCATGGCAGAATTGAGCACATCCAACTCCATCTGTCCAGAGAGAACAAGGTGTTTTAGCACACACTTAATTTCCATGGGTGCAACACCCTCAAGAATGATGTGCATTATATCCTGTGGTGTTTGTTGAATGAGGTCAAAGGCTGGGAAATCAATCAGCTTGCTTCTTCTGTTTATACCATAGGTGGTTTTGAGAGATGATTTCAAGAAGTCTGTGCAAGCCTTTTCTATTTCACAGCACTGCTTAATATGTTTTTTCATTGTCCTTTTAGTAAAACTTAGTTCATTAAAATTAATTTGCATTTCATCAAAGGTACATTCACAATGCCTACACTTACTATATGCAAAACCAACTCCTTCCTTGAAACCAGCAAGCTCATGTTGGGCAAGTGTGTCACCACAGACCGAAACTACAGCACCAAATAAATCCATGCTACCACGCTGTGTTTGGATTTTGACACCATTATAGAGCAACTTTAAGTCTTCATTAATCCTTTGTAATACAAAATCAACACCACATTTGTCAATATCATCAGCTTTTGCTATAGCAAGGAGTCTGATTGCAGCAAGCTTTGACCTAAACTTGGGGTCTATGTTTCCTAAAGTATAATAAAACATGAATAATTTATTTACTGAAGCATGTGACCCAAGAGGATTGCATATCTCTATTTCATCAGCATACAAAATTATCTGTAAAGCAGAAGGTTCTTTTGAAAACAGTGGATGGGATTTATAAATGCTCCCATCAATAATGTCATACAAAAACCCATCTTTGTGGCAACTCTGAGGTGCGGTGTTGATCATGGCAAAAATCCTGGAATTGGACAACAACTGTTCAAGGCTCCTAATAAGGGGTATATAGTAAAAACTTCTGTTTTTGATGGCAATTACTCTTGACTGTCCTTTGTTAACTCTGCAAACCTTTTGAGACATAACTACCTCCTCTGGTATGACTGGGTTAAAAAGCCTCTGGATTGTGCTGTCCTGAATGTATGTGGAAGCCATCATGGAGAAAGGATCTTGAAAATTTTCCAGTTCTGCCAATACTGCCTCTTGTAGCTGCTCCATATTGTCTGAATGTCTTTGAAAGAGCGACTTCATGGTGTCCTTCATGGTACTGAGAAGAGCAGTTTGATACTGCTGGACTCCAGAGACAATACTGTTGACACCCCTCTGAAACAAAAACAACAAAGAAATATGAGCTATATACAGTTTGTTCAATATGAGACTAGCATTACACTTCTTAAGAACATTCTGAATAGGATTTCATACCAAAATGATCTCTGTCCAGTTCTTGCTCAGAATTCAAAAGTCAGAATTACACTTCTCTGGTGTGCAGACTTTCTTTTTGCTCTTGTTCCTGCACCCTTTTGACCTCTTTTCACACGTGCGTGTTCTCATTACTTAAAAACAACACTGTTCCCACTAAATGCAAATCTAAGTATTAACACTGTAATGCTTTTTTATATGTTTATGTTAAATATGTATCCATCTGGTGCTGGCCCGGCCCGTCTGTCAAATTTCAAAAAGTCAATGTGGCCCCAGAGCCAAAAAGTTTGTGTGTATCCTTGTCACAAAATATGACACTGTTGTAGCTCTGACAGTGGAATTATAAAATGGTCCATAGAATTAGAATTGTAAGTTTACATGCTTTCAAGACCTTTTCCCAGTCTTATTCAAGCACTTTTCAAACTCTATCAAGGACCAATTTTCAAGTCTTTATAAGCAAATTATGACTGTGGTAAAACGCATACTTAAATGCAGACACACATACATATATTCAATATATATTTTATTTCCCTAACACTTAGGTTTGTGCAATACCTGGGATAGGTGACATCTTTCCCGGACACTGATGGTAAATGCAGCTGCACATCTGACGAGATTTTCACTTGCTGTAGCAGCTCCTTCCTGTAGATATGTTGTGTTAATATACATTAAAAAAATAATATAAACCCCTGAATGTTAACTGTTAAACATTTTCATTAGCAAACATTGCATCTTACCTGATTATCAGTATTTGGAGTCTGGAAATCCTCAAGCTCCGGACTTGACATTTCATTTGGAATGACAGGTATGTTGACCTCACTGTCGGTCCTTTGCATTCCTTGTGTTTTAGTGGCACAGTCAGAAAAAAACTGGTATGTCAAAATGTTCACCTGCAGCATGTGATAAGTCAGATGATGCTGCTGTCATCCACTGGGTAGGAGGGTTCCCAGTCGCAAGATACAGAGCATGAGTGCGTCTGATATGGTAGTAAAAAGAGTTAAAGACTCTGTATTCCTCTGTACAACCATCTATTCCGCATATGACTCGGAAGTTTGGACTGCGGCTATGTGTTTTGTTAATATGGCTTAAGAGAGACTTCAATGTTAAGGCAACAAAAACAAAGCAAATCATACACCTCCAACAGGCCATGTTAAACCGCCAAAAAGAAAAAACAGGGCAGCTAGCTGAATGCAGACAGTCTATTCTTAGCCTAATGAAAATCTTCACTCACGGCAAAATCAAGTCATGCTAGCACTACAACACACGTTCGTAAACCTCTATTAGAAATTTAAATGTAGCAGAAGAAAGTAGACAAAACGTTCAGTCTAAGAAGCAAGAGCAGAAACAAATACCTTACTGCTTCACATCACTTTTGAGCTGTTGTTGGCGGGCTCATACAGGCGCTGCAGGTCATTACCAAATATGGAGGGGGGTCGGTTACATCAAAACTCTCATTAAATCTAGTTTAAACTCTAGTTATTGTGATTCAGTAAGGGACCACAACAGGAGTAATAATTAAAATGTAATTTATAGTTATAATATCCCCCTATTATGACTGTTATTACTTTACAAGTTTTAGAAACATTATTATGGTCTGCACCTACTCCCCCCTGACTGCCCTCATGTGGTCACGTCTGTCCTGTAACCGTTTGAAGGGGAGCGAAGAAGCAGGCTTGGACTGGATTCTGCTGAGGTAAGGAGAACTTTTACAGCATTTGATTTAAAAATTTTGTACTACTGGGAAAACAGCAGCCTGGTCCAGCAATCAGTTTACCCATGGATGGACTATCAGTTCTCATAATACGTCCACACGTTTTTTGCCACTGTAGCCTAAAAGCCAGCTAGCTAAGCTTGCTTAGCTAATATTAGCTAACAGGTTTGGTCCTGCAATTTACGTTACAATGCGATTTTTTTTTTTTGTTTACCATGACTAACCAATGGTGTTAAAAGTTTGAATATAATTTTCCACATAAAATATGTACATGTTTGATGTAATTAGCAGGACATGCAGACAGACTTGGTACTAATGAACGTAGGAACAGCAGATGCAGATCAGAGGCAGGTGTGCATGTCTTAGCTGAGGGACCTATGCAGGCTGTGGAGGAAAATGCTGAGAGTTTAGTTTCTGCACTAGTTGAGGCTCCTGTCAATCACTCTGGGTCCACTGTATACAGAAGGAAAATACATGTGTTGTATTTGAAAAGTCCATAAGGTGTTGTACTGTTTGAATGGTCTGACATACTTCTGAGCATGATTTTTTGAGCCTTGGCTTAATGTCGTGTTTTTTTTCATGCCCTCAGATAAAGGCGCAATTAAAAGGAAGACACACGGAAATCATGGATGGACTAGATGATGTTACAGTATCAGTTCTAAATGGTATGTCAAGTTTAAGTGTCTTTAATAAAATAAAGTTGTCCATGCTGACATTGGTTTCAAATTTGAATTTTAACTATTTATGTAATCTCAAAACACCCAAATGTCAAAATTTTATTCTATTTATATTTATTTGTAGCTGGGAGATAAAACAGTAAGAGGACAATTTAGATTTTATTTGCCCTGTCAAGTTGAATACCATTAAATTTATAAGGTCCAAGTTTTTCAACTCTAAAAGGTTTATTACTATTTGACCTCTCTTTACAGCTGCCAACATAGATGAGGTTTTAATCCACACCCTCAGTCGTGATGATTTAAGAGATCTTTTTCCTGGTCCAGAAAACTTTCTCAGGAGGAAACAGTTGTGGGCTCATCTTCACAAAGAGGCAAGTTTTTGCTGCCTTTGATCTAAAAACGTGTAGTGCAGTTTTGTTTGTAACACCTACAACATTTATATTTTGAATTATTTTCTTAGGAGGACTATTCCACCTTACCAGACAAAGCTGGCCCTGGTGAAGCAGGAACTAGGTCTTCACCTAAAGGAACACCTCCATCTCCCCAGACATCCACTCCTTTGGTAAAGAAAACCCCAGAGAAGACTCTACAGCTTCCCAGTCCTCCTGAATATGTGATCTATACAGATGGTGAGCTGGAACTAGCTCGGAAACACTATTTTGAGATGGCCTGCACTGGTAGAGAGGGAGAAGCTGCCATGTCCAAAGAGCTGAGATGCAGGCTGGTGAGAAACACTGTCACCAGCATGATTTCAATCTTGAGAGCAAGTCGACAAGGAGAGGAGTTACGATACCCGTCCAAGTACGATGTTACTGCCATGGCTAAGAAACTAGTGGAGTATTATCCCATGCTACAGGATAACGACTTACCTGCCAAATATGTATGTGATTACATTTTTTTCACATTTATTTCAGACTTCTGAAATTATATACGTGATATTACGTTTCTTTTTTTCTTTCAACATCTTATTCACCATAGACGAGCATGTACAGTTATCTTCAGAAGAGGATCCTGAATATTAAGTCCCCTCGAAAGAGGCAGGGTCCCACACCAGAGAGGGGCCGTTCAAAAAAAAGGCGCCACATTGAGTTCTCACCAAGTGACCAGGGAGAAGATGATGATGCAGATTCAAGTGGCGGATCAACGATTCTTTTGCCACCAGTGAGCAGTTCTGATGGCGACAGTTCAGGTAATTGACAAATTCTAATTATGGCAATAATGATGGACGTGAAGGCTGGATGACTTTGATAGATTGGGATGTCTTGATATATTACACTTTAAATTTAAACTTGATTAGGTTTTGATCTGTTGTGACAGGATGTGATTTTTCAATATTCATGTATTTGACTTTCTGTAGAATAACCATCATAAATATATAACACACAATGTTAGGCTTGCTGGCTAAAACACATAGTATCATTTAGATTGATATGTTGGATCCAGTTACTGATTCTGTATTTTCCCCTTTAGTCAACATGGATAGTCTAGCAACACAGGCCAGGCATTACAAGACTCTGCAGGACCTGTATAAGAAGCCAAAACCCAACCGAGATGCTGTTTGCCAAATTCTTGACCTTGAGTTTCAATCAAGAAGAGCCTTCATTGACAGCGATGTTCTGAAAGAAGAAGATAGGCCAACAAAGATTCTAGAGGCATATCCAGGTTTCAAGGAGCTTCACAATGTAAGTGACTTACTTTTCATCGTGGCTTTCTTATAAAGCAAGCACTGGTGCAGGTTTTAACATTTACTTGCACTATAGGTGATGGATGAGCTACGGCGGATCCTGGATAAGAACAACAACAAATTCATAACTGAAGTAAAGGCAAGATGGGAGGACTTCTGCTCCATGGTTCAGTTTTATGGTCTTTGGAAGAAGGTGTTAAAGCCACCGATGAACCAAAATAGAGGTTAGTCATTGTGCTATCTTTAATACATCATGTAGCTGTTTTCAGAGACATAAATATGTATAGGATTGTGTATGATAGTGCTGATTAAATAAAACTGGAACAACAGTACTGTTCATGGTGACACCTTATTTTCTGTGGTATCAAGATTAAGTTGCCAATCAAATTTAGATCATTTAGGATTGAACTAAACATTGATTTATTTTGTTCCAGTGGAATGCAACATCGCCCTGTTTAGGGCGCTCCCCACACTCTTCCCCTCACCAACTGCGCCACCCAAGAAGCTGGGACATGCCAGTGAGGCATTGCTTCATGTCCTTCAGGTCAGAGTTTGTTCATATTGTTATCAGTTAATATATAGATACTTTATTGATCCCGAAGGAAAGTAGGCAATGTATGTCTGCAAGGGCTTTCACTGTACATTTTGGCAATTTATTTGGTCCTTTTTAAGCATCTCTGCTCCTAAAAATAATAGAATTTACATTTGAAAATTGATACTGAAATTTCTGCAGCACTATGTTGGTCAGAGGACAGCATGGCCTGCCAAAATACAAATACAGACCAATGTCTACAGGAAACACTAATAAATTGATTAAAAATAACTAATTAAACTAAAATTCATTAAAATCATAAAAATTCACAAAACAAACTGGAAGTAATAACAGATTTAAAACATTACAGGTGCAGTATCTCTGTCATTTCCCAAAGTATGTGGAGAATGACTACTAACAGTGACTAAGACACAAGTTAATCTTGTCATAATTATTTCATTGGCAGGCATATTTGACATTTTCTGTAGGGCATTTTTCAAACTAAAGAAACAAAATGATATGAAGATGAGCTGTACCACCTGTATTCTATGATTGTGATCATTCATATATATATATATACATATATACATAATAGTGTCTCAGTAGTTTGACTGCTCAGCTAGTTTTTTAATGTCTCTCTTCTCTGTTTTGTCCTTTTTTCTTTAGCCAACAGAAGATCCAGCCATCTACCTTCAGAGGAGATCTCTCTTCAGCCCTGTTTTGCTCTTTGATGGGTCCCACTGTATTATGGCAATTGGAACCACACCCATCACCACATTTGCTGAAGAAGACCTCCGTCAAGGTTTGCTGTATCTGATGGCATACTACTACACCTTGCATCTCACATATCCAAAGTGTGTGGCAACCCTTCTGTCTGTCATTCAGACTGAAGTGTTAAAGGACAGTATCCATGAGCGAGACACCACAAGCTCATACAAAAAAGCCATGGCAGAGTGGAAGGCTTTTATTCAGGAGTAGAGTTGTACAGGTACACGACTTTCATGTCTGTGTTGGAAAGTTTTAACCTAACATAAGAGCTGTAAAAAGACATTTAAATTCTTCATTTTTGTTTATCTAATACAAACACATCTTCTGTTCTTCAAATGTTCTGCTTTATAATGTGAGTTTCAGTAGCTTTAAATGTTGATTAGAGTTAATTAACTTTACCAGTTTTTAGTTGTAATTGAAAGTTACTATTAGTTCAATGACACCATGTATAATGTATAGCATTACTTGCATTACAATCTCAACATTAAAGCCGCAAGCGGCGATGAGCGGGCCCTCGCACCCGGCGCGCGTCGACCCCTGGCGCGCTCCAGCCAAGCCGCGCGTCGACCCGTGGCACGCTCCAGCCGAACCGCGCTCGGAGGTTCTCGCAGACGAGAGAGTAGCTGGCTCACCCGGCTGCTGACGGCTCAGCAGGCTAGCCGTACTTCGCGTCGATCGTCTCCCGCTTCCACTAGGTGGCGTCGGTGAGTGCCCACTAATTAATATGTCACAATGCTCTATGTAATGCCTGCAGCCATCAATGAAACTGTAATGACCATAGGATGATGAGTATCAGTGTCCTACTGATTTCCTGTTGCCACTAGGTGGCGTTATGAGTGTGAAACAAAGCTGATAGAGGGGTGTGTCCGGTCTCCCTTACCCTCCCATTAAGCCTGTGAAGTTTGAGGCACATCGGACAATGTATGTCAGAGATGTAACAATTTGGTGCACTGTGGTATATGAGTAAAATCCCACATTTAGAGGGTTGCTACGGCAACACCGTTCAATATTCTACAAAACCATGAATATCTTTTGATGGGCTACTTGTGTAGATGATCTGGAGCCATTTTGGTGTGACTGGATGAAAAGCTGTAGTAGAAGATGATTGAAATAGCAGGCCTGAAAAATGTGAAAAATGCTGCAAAAATGACACCTTAATTAGAACATGTCAGGCTTCCTGTTGGATTTCGGCTATCGGTCCAAGAGACTTTTTTGTACGTGTTAGGATGTTACTTCAGCATGCACGATTTCAGGTACACAGACCAAGCACTGCCCTGGGGCTGATGTTTAGAACCTATGTGGGCCTGAAATGGAAAAAAAGTCCAAATTCAGAGGGTTGCTACAGCAACACCGTTCAATATTCTACAAAACCATGAATATCTTTTGATGGGCTACTTGTGTGGATGATCTGGAGCCATTTTGGTCTCACTGGGTCAAATGCCCTAGGAGGAGTTGAGGCAAAAAGGCCTGAAAAAGGCGAAAAATGCTGCAAAAATGACACTTTAAAGTAAACGTGGCTGACTTCCTGTTGGGTTTGGGCTATCGGTCCAAGAGAGTTTTTTGTAGATGTTAGCATCTTACATCAGCAGGCACATTTTCAGGTACATAGAGAAAGCACAGCCCAGGGGCTGATGTTTAGAATCTCTGTGAATTTGAAATTGAAAAAAGTCCAAATTCAGAGGGTTGCCATGGCAACACCGTTCAATATTCTACAAAACCCTGAATAACTTTTGATGGGCTACTTGTGTAGATGATCTGGAGCCAATTTGGTGTCACTGGGTGAAATGCCCTAGGACAAGTTCGTTCAAATAGCAGGCGTGGAAATCGCAAAAATTGACACCTTCAATTGAAGATGGCCGACTTCCTGTAGGGTTTAGGGTATGGGTCCAAGAGACTTTTTTGTACGTCTTAGTATGTTACATGAGCATGTACATTTTCATACATGTAGATAAAACGTAGCTCCGGGGCTACTCAAAAAACTTGCTATTTTAAGATATTCCGAGCTGCCACTAGGCGGCGCTCTAACGTTTATGGACTTTATGCATATGAGTGTGTGCAGGGCAGCATGCTTATCACACCACTGAAGTTTGAGCCAGATTGGGCAAGTTGGCTTTGAGTTACAGCCATTTTTGTGTTCATGGCGAATCATCGAACTTTGCCGTCCCATAAGGGTCACGCCCTTTTGTCAAAAAGTCACAGTTTTGAAAACACAGTAAGTCCAACTTCTTAAGGCTTTCCAGGTGAAATTTGAGATGGTTCTGCTAAACCACCTTGGAGCTGGACCTCCAAGTGTAAAATATGACATTTCCTGTTCCCACTAGGTGGCGCTGCGACTGATATTAAATATTGTCATATGTATGTGTTCAGGGGGGCACCCTCATCCTACTGGAGAAGTTTGATGCACATTGGATCATGTAGGTATGAATGAGAGGCAATCAAAATTTCATGGCGAATGATCAAAGTTCAAAGGGGCATAAGGACCCCTCCCCCTTGGCAAAAACTCACCATTTTCGAGATTTAGATTCCCCTGGGGGTGTAGGTTAGACAAACCAAATATGAAGATGATAACGTCTAAAACCTCTGAGTTATTAGAAAAAGTGTGAGGGCTGCAAATCGCCAAATTTGCATAATTAATTCAAAATGGCGGACTTCCTGTTGGGTTTAGGGCATGGCTCCAAGAGGATTTTTTGTGCGCCTGGACATGATATACATGTGTATGAAGTTTCATTCATGTACGTGAAACACAGCGGTGGGGCTCCAGTTTAGGGGGCGCTAGCGAGCCATTTGGGCGCGCCCTTGCCCGAGCCCATTAAAATACTTAAATTTTCACCAGGTGTGACGCATGTGCAAAGTTTCATGAGTTTTTGAATATGATAAAGCCCCCAAAAAGCCAATTCATTTGCCTGAATAATAATAATAAAAAAAAAATAATAATAATAATAATAATAATAAACGAAGCAATTACAATAGGGCCTTCGCACAGTTCGTGCTCGGGCCCTAATTACCATTTCTGTGTGGGTTTGTTTTGCACATTCATGTGTGCAATGCTGTATACTATTGTTGCTATTTGGAGAAGCAATTTAAATAAAGGCTGTTGTATATTGTACTGTGTTTTTGGATTCATTTAGTGTAAATGCTTTCTTATTTTAAGACAGAATATGTAGAATTAGCAATTCTTGAATTCAGAAGAACAGCTGTTAGTTCCTCTTGTTTTAAGAGTTTTTCTCTCAAAGTGAGAAAGAAAAAAACACTGAAAGAAGCATTGGCAGGCTAGTTTTGAGTTTATTTGACTTGATAAAGCACTTGAAATGAGTGTTAAACAACTTGTTTTAAGTTATTTCTCACTTGTCTAAAGACTAGATATTTTGTCTTATTTCAAGAAATCTTATCAAGCGTAATTATCTCAATCCACTGGCAGAATATTTCACTTGATTATAGTCTGAATCTTTCCAAATTAAGTAGTTTTTTCCTTATATTTAGACAGGTAGTTTTTGCAGTGTGGCATGCACCAAAAATAGCAGGCATCTTGGTGTTTTGGCTTGAGTTTGAGACGTGTGTATGAATGGCTCGATCTTTAATACAGAAGAAAATGGTAATAATGCAACAGCTGGAAATGATGAGATTGGTTTATTTTCTTTTTTAATTTCATGTATTTCTGTACCAGTGCTAAAGCAACTCAACTGTGCCTCAAAATGCCAGTATAAGTGGTTATGATGTGGTGCTAATGTTGCAGCTTTCCCAAACAATATAGAAAATATGTTTAATATACAACAGAAAATAATCATTAAAAAAAAAGATTATAGCTCTTGTACCATATAGAGGGGAAAAAAAGGAGAAAGTACTCAGACTCAACCCCAGACTCTGGATTATTAGAAAGCAAATTTTACAAGTTTTATAAAATAAAGAAATATTTGTGTAAATGTACTCTAGGCAAAATGTAGTAGGCCAGTGATTTTCATGTGACCACATGTGGTATTTGCAGCTGCAGTGCATTGGTATGAAGGCCTCAGCAGTCAGCGGGACAAGTGGGAGGAGCTGAAAGAGATCCACGCTGCTCAGGTCAGAGCACTGCAAGAGGAGCACAGGAGACAGCAGGAAGAACTACTACAGGTAACATGTCAGGATGGACTACTGGCATTATTGTGTATTTTATTATACCATACATATTACTGCTATGGTATGTATGCTGTGGATTCATACATGTTCTTTAGATGATTGATCTGAAACTAGTAAAAATGAAATGTGTGGAAATGGACATGTGAAGCCAAGAAAAATGGGAGCAGGAGCTTTATTTGAGAATGTATGTGCAGGTAATCCCTCGAAGCAAAAAGCTAAGGCTGTAGGCTGATCTAAACACCTACTTTTCTACACTTGGATCTGTATGATGTCACTAAGAGTGGATATCCTGAGGGGCAGCCAATCAGAAGAAAGTTGGCTTAAAGCAGTATTTCTCAAACTGTGGGACGCGCCCCACTGGCGGGGCACAGGGTCATGACAGGTGGGGTGCGAATGACCTGGCAGAAAGGTCATGCAGAACAAATGTTGAACATCGGATTAATTCTCATGGTGGAACAAGGAAACGTTGGCAGGAACGTTAGCACAGCGACTAGCGAAACTCGTCACCCTCTGCCGTGTACCATCGTGCCGCCGTTTATTTTGAACTGTGACTCATACAAAGCTACTTTAGTAGAGTCCATGAATGAAAACATGGAATTGGAAATGAGATTAAGCAGACCCCCTTCATAATTTCACTGTCATAATTATTTAGGTATGTTTGGTTTGTTACAACAGCTCATGCTTATCGTCTTAGTGAGGACGTCGTGTACAGAAAAAACTGTCAAATAAACCAAACCAAGGAACATTTTTAGATCTCTAGAAGTACTATGGTTGAAAAAGTTTAGGGACTACTGCTGTAGCTAATGGTTTTAAACAGAACGGTTTTAAATTATCATGCATAAGCAGCTGACATCAAACATGTCGCCCTGGGTGTGTTTGCAGTACAAGTATAAACACTCTTTGTTAATGGTAATTTGACTGTGTGTCTCACTGAGATTTGTTTATCCACAAAAGAGCTCAAAGATTTTCTAAATTAAGTTGTACTAGATGATGATGAGAATTGCTTACAGTAAAAACCACAAAGAGCAACAAAAATGCTAAAAAAATAAAATAAAAAAAAAAGACAAAGAAATTAATTTAATGGGGAAAAAAAACCAAACACAAATTATTGACTGACAGGTTTAGGCCAGAGCTTTAGCTTATTATACCTAATACTTTTACATAGTACCTTCCAAATGGCAAAGAATAATTTTAGTGATATTTAGTGATTTCTAGAAGCAGCAATTTTCAAATTATTAACAAAAAGTCCAAAATGAATTGTAGCCAAATCTTTATATATCTTATAAGACTTGAATCCAGAAACTGCAATATACATAGCATTTGCATTTATTACAATTAAAGTGGTTGCTGTAGTCTTTTTTGAGTCTGTTGCCATAAATATTCACTCACACAATTTGCAGAAATAAGTTCAGAAGAAACTCAGCATTTACTCATAATAATAATAATAATGCATTAGTCTTATATAGCGCTTTTCTAGACACTCAAAGACGCTTTACAGTTTCATATCTGAGTGGCATCTATTGGATATGGCATTTTAGCAATTATTTTAGCCCTTTTTCCATTAATAGGTTTCTTCAACAATGAGAAAATGATACTGTACATCGGCAGGCTCTTTTTAGTCTATTATTGTTTTGAGAGTCAGAAGTTATATCAAGAAAATGAAGAAAATATTCTGAAATATGTTCCTGAAACCCCCAAACAACTGATCATTTATTCTAACTCTAAATATGGTAAAAGCGCAGTCACTGATATTACCTCCCTCCCATTGGTCTGCTTCTTGCATTAGATTGCATCACGTATTGCTGTACAGATCTAGCACTGCGTAATTCCAGTACAGCAACCATAATTCACTCCACCAAGGTTTCCAACTTCACCCAAAGTCACCTATGAGAAATAAAAACTGAGGTCCAGCCTCGTGTTTTAATCTTTTAAAGACGAGGAAAATACAGGCTTTGTGAGTTTCTAACCAATTTACTGAGCTGTAACACAACACTGACCCTAAATGTTTCTTTGAAGCTAGAAGCAGACATTAAAAAAAAAAAAAAAAAAAAGACTCTGGCATTGCTCCACATGTCAGCACACACACACACACGCAAGTGTTGTTGCCCTACCTGTTAGAGTATCAGCTTTTGGAGACCCGGGTCGTGGGCTGACTACAGACATTTGCTCATTACAAGAGACCTTCAGACTCTCCCCAGTAAAAAAAAAAACAAAAAAACAGGGTTTCTACTATAAATGTTTCATTACATCCCTAAGAGGCGAGCTGGCACGGTCTTTGAGAGTGTGTGTGTGTGCGTGCATGTGTGTATGCGTGCGTGCGCACATGCAAGACTTCAAGGACGCCTGCTGTTCTCTGGCAACTGGTTCCTGTTTCTTCAGCTTGTGTCTGTGTTTGTTCTTGGCCCGTGTCCTTGCCCTGTTAATCACAGGCTCTGTTTAATTTATGTATCCTTAACAACAATATAATTAACATAAGCTGTTTCATAAAAAGACTTCTTTTTGACTCCCCTCTGTCCCTCCATCATCTGTGCTGTGATGAGAGCGAGCTGTCTGCTGGACTCTCTGGTAGCGGGAGGAGGAGATCGAGGGAATTGACACAGAAAAGGAAAGGATAATTTGTTTAATTCATGAGCGTCTGTGGTTAAGTGCCAGATCGTCCCGCTGAGTGCCACCGCTAATGGTCCCTTCGCCTTCTCCACCTCCTCCCTTTTTTTTTTTTTCTCCCCTCCCTTCTCTTCTCATCCCTCGTTTTGTTTTGTCTCATACCTCCTCCAACATTGTTTTTACTCTCTGGCTGTATTAATTTCCTCCATCTCTCCTGTCTCATCATCCCAGTCATCCCTCTCCTCCTCTGCTCCACTGCTCATCTCATCCCTCTTACCTCTGTGCCCCGTCTCTCCCCCTTCTGTCTCTTCCTCTCTACCCTCAATTAATTTCTTCCTCCTGCCTCATTTGCTGTCCTTTCCAATTCAATATTTTCCAACCTTGCCTGCTCCCAAATGCACACACATACACATGAACCTTTCCTCTTATTCCGTATGTCTGTCTCTCAGGCACTGGCAGTCCGTTATCATCTCCTCCAGAGCATGTCCTTCCCCTGCTCCATGTCAGGCTCACGTCTTGGGGACACATTGACCTTTTCTACCCTCTCTCAGGTATTACCATAATATTTGTCCAGTAATGTCAGTGATGCAGAAAGCTTGCCCTGCTCACCCTTTTTATCTGCAGGATTTTTAGTCATCACCAGTTGGCTGACACACTGATATAAAACAGACACTCCGCCCACCACGTCTTAATCCTCATCACCATCCACTTTTATCTGTTATTGTGCGTTTATGTCTCCCAGCACAGCAGTTCAGCTTCAGTAGGACTACATTTGTTCAACAAACATGTCTTTTAAATGCTACCGCTCTTGAATCAACAAGTGAGTGATGGCACATCAGCTGCTTATTATTCTGTTTATTATTCTTTATTATAATGATGAGCCATGAGTCCACTTGCATTGATGCACTAAACAGATGCCAACCAAAAGACCTTGAGAAGCTGCGTGGGAAATTAATTGGTTGTCACTGATGGAATTAGCATTCTCCTCTCTCCTCCCCTCTGGTCCTCATTATTCACCCCTTTCTCATCACCCATTCTCCCGTCTTCCTCCTCTTCCCCAGTCTTCCAGCTCGCAGCACTACCACCCCCTGCTGGCTGCAGCTGTGAAAGGTTTTCTAACTCGCAGGCTGCTGAGGACGGAGAGAGTGGCACAGCTGGTGCGCACTGTCAGGGTGAGTAGTGACAGCGATGTCACATCTGTTTCTTGCAACACATGCTCTTAATGTCATTAAATGAGCTCTGCTTGTGTGCAAATGTGTACAGCTGTGCTTAATTTAATTCATTAGGATACCCTTTAGCTACAGCCATGTAGCTGAGATTCTTTCTGGAGTACTTTACATTGTGACAGGGCAGCACAATTACTAAGACAGAGACATCTAAATCTGGGGTCAATATTTTCCATCACTGATGATGATTTTATTTTGTTTGGACAAATCTGATTATTTAGACAGATTAAAACACTGATAGTGGATCTACCATAACATTACAGAATTCACGTGCCAGCAACATAGATGAACTTCTGTTTTATAGCAAAACAAAACTGGCCCACCAGAAGTCCAGTTGTAGCCATTGGAAGGTTTTGCAAAGTGTGAAAATTGCAGTAAAGTCAGAGGTACCTTACATTTTTCAGTAAAAAGCACCAGTACTCTTGGCAAGGTGATGCCAGCCTGGGGATCTTCAGCAGCTGAAATAAATAAAGGCCAATCACTATAAGATGAGTTTGTGTGAATTAAGCAGCATAATTTTGGTTCACTTTTACTTTTTACTCAGTAACTTGTAAACCAGCAGCTGCTGGCAGCTTTTAAGGTGGAACATTTTGTTTTGCATGTTACTTAATGTGGCAGCTGCATTGTAAATCCATGAATACTTTAGCAATCAGTTTGACAGTTTGTCTCTTTGTAAGAATCATTTTCATGATGCATACAAATAAATAATACAGTAGTCTACACTGTGTGCGTGCGTGCGTGCGTGCGTGCGTGCGTGCGTGCGTGCGTGCGTGCGTGTGTGTGTGTGTGTGTGCGTGTGTGTTTTTGCTCATGCAGGACACACAGCAGTTCCTGCAGGCCCTCCGGCAGCAGAGCCCTCAGCTCTGCAGTAGACAGGACCTCTTACTGCAGGAGAGAGTCATTCTGCAGGTATACATGTTGTAAACACATCTGTTAACCTCTCCGCTCTCCTACACACTGTCAACTCAACAATTACTCGCTCCATTAGCAGTTACCACAACAGTTACTGTGACTGCACGCATTCATTGAAGCCATCGTCCGCTATGTAATTGTTTGCTCCTCCAGCTGCGCGCTGCACATTATGAGGTCTACGACATATTCTTCAGCCTGTCAGCCAGGGAGCGGATGCAGCTGATCAGCTGGGACAGAGAGCTCGCCAAGGAGAGAGAGCTCAGACGACAGGTAACCTTTTCAGGGGATCATATGCTGTGTTTACGCATGTGGTCAGTAGTCAGGTTTTCTTCAAAAGGTTCTAAAGTGATGTGACCCAGAAGTATTTTCATGGCAGTCTTAAATAAGAGCTTTTCAGATT
Source organism: Archocentrus centrarchus (assembly GCF_007364275.1). NCBI lineage: Eukaryota > Metazoa > Chordata > Actinopteri > Cichliformes > Cichlidae > Archocentrus > Archocentrus centrarchus. The sequence goes on along the minus strand of NC_044346.1, from coordinate 31,460,019 downwards.
CTCTGAGTACAAAGATGGGGTTCTTCAGTGCTTCCATGATTTCCACTTTTGTTGCTTCCTTTTGCAGAGGATACACAGAACCATTGTTTGTAAAGGGAAAAGCGATAATGCCCTCCCACAATTCATGGTGACACAAAACAAACAACATGACTGAGAAGTGACACGGGTCATTTAAATGTTAACGGTGTGTTTTCCACTTCATGGCATAACCTCCTGTTATGCTTTGATCCTTTAATAACAGCATGTGTTAAACCCACAGGTGACCTCTGAATATTACATTGCAGTGGTAAAACTGTATCATATGAAGTTGTTACCTTGTGTGATAGACATAGGTGTGTGTATATATCATGAATCATGAATGAATTTCATTTCAGTCACAGAAAGCTTTACTTTAGGGATGGGTTACTCTGGAAAAGGGAAAAATATGAGTGGACAAGATGAGAAACTAATCTCATTTCATTTCACTTTATGGGCTCTTTATTCCTTTTTCTTACCTAAAGTGTCCTACATAATAGGTGATGAGCCTTATGCTTATCTCCTGGCATGCACAGGATATACATTTAGTCAGCTGTAGCTTAATTGTGTCCAAATTTAAACCATCTAGCTGTTGATTTGAGGTGAATTGGAAGAATTTGGAGGTAGTCCTCCTTCATCAGAACAGCCCCAGTGCATGATGATACCACCACCATGCTTGACATTTGTTACAGTGTTTTTATGTTTGAAAGTCTTACTTTTACTCCTCCAACCATACCTCATCACTGTATCCAAATGGCTCAATCTTTGTCTCGTCTGACCATAAAATTCTTCTCCTGAAGGCATGTGGCTTGTCCATGTGGGCAGCTGCAAATTTCAGTCAAACTTGAAGGGGTCATGGTGATATAAAACTTGCTTCATTGTGGACAGTGATGCTGTTTCCAGTTCATGGCAGAATTGAGCGTTTGTGGTTCCTGCATTGTTCCTGAACATCCTAGCCAATTTCTTCTCATCTGAGGGTGACAGTTTGGGTCTTCTTCCAGACCTTGGAAAAGTGGGGACACATCTGAATAACTTGTATTTACATACGACTGTTTGGCCTGATGATCTTGGAATCTTGGACTTTACCATTGTTTTGAGTATTGTTCAGTCCAATGAGTGCTGTTAACCAAATCCTTCTTATGCTGGCACAGAGAAACTACCAGTTGTAGTCAATCATGATCACTAACAAGAAGCTAACAGGCCTTGGCCTTGTCAAGTTAAACAACCTTGTAAAACCTTTAGAGAAAATACAAAATAAATTCAAACTTGTGCATTTTACATGCATGTGTGTGTGCTTGTTTAGAGTTCGCGCACTGGCCCTCCCAGACGAAAGAGCTTTCTGTCAGCTGCAACACAAAAGTCGCTGGAGAGGAAGACAGGAATGATGTGAGTTTTTACTGCATCTGTGCTGTTTTGTTTTTTTTTTCTGTTTTCTTCATGAACCCGAAGAGAACCTGGTCATTACAAGTTGCGCAAGAATCAATGGAGTGGAGGCAAAGTGATTTAGTGCTTTTATTGCAATGTAAAAAGGCGGCAGTTACTTTAATTCTGTGATGAATTGAAAATCTTGCACCACCGAAAGAAAAACTTTCTTTTTTATTTCTTTGTCAGCTACTAAAACTTGTCTTCTCTTTGTTTCAGGAGCCAAAGAAAGGCTGCAGAGAGCCATCGGGGGGTTATGACGAGGACAGCAAAAAAATCTGGATTCTCTGCTGAGCCCCTGCCAGAAACCAAACGAGGACATTTCAGAGCAAATCCTCAGAGGGTCCCCAAGAGCGCTTCCTCCTCTAGACCCCAATGACACCTTCCTAATTGGCCCCAGTGAGGACTCCTAACAAGCCCTCTAGTGATTATATGAATAAAGTATTACTAATCATCTGAGAGTTTCCAAAACCAAAAACCAAATTTGATTCAAATGGATGACTAATGTATATCATTGTATTTCATCTCTGGAGCTTTGAGAACATTTTTGACACCATAGTGACTACAGAGGAGCTGCTCTGTCACGTCTGCTTCCAACACTTTTGTACCATCTTCAGATTATTTATACTGAAGATGTTTGTGGGAAAATGTTGAGTTGACAGGAAAGAAAAATCAGTTGGCAGCAACTTTAAAGGTCTGTTCACTGCATCTAAAAGATTTATAGACTGCAGATGTTCTGATAGCTACAGTGAGCGATATGGATGATCACTCAGTTAATTTGGGTATTACAGGAAAGCAGGAGTTCACAAATTTGGGGTCAAATAGTAGATTTTGGCACAGGAAAAGTGAATATTTATGTAGCACCTCACATAGTCATGATGGGGACTTAGACTGAAACATAGCTTGAAGGATTTGTTGCTGCACTGCTTGGTTTTGTATGACATGCAAAGCTCCAGATTTTTATTCTTTGATTCTACCAGGGTAGCTTTGCATGATTCATTGTTCAGAATAATCCTTATTTGTCTTATACTAAGCCTTGGTGCAACTGCTCAGTCCATCCAAGGTCTGAAACAAGCTGTTTTAGCTCCTTTAGAGTCAACTTTCTTCTGATTGTCTGCCTTTTGGAAACAGAAGGTTTTGAACAGAAAGTGGGTGGGGCTTCTGTGCCTGATATGACCATATTAGGGATATCCCCTTTCTTTGATACCAAGAGTAGAAAAGCCTGTGTTTGGCAGAAAATAAGAAAAATCATAATAGATCCATTCTAAAGAATGATGTTAATAAATAAACATACAGTAAATAGACCTTTTTCAGAGCAGACATTTTGGCAAAGTACCCTTGTTTTTTGCTGTCTGGCCCACTGTTACAATTAATAGGAAATAAGCTTTTGCTTGTGTTTTTCCGTGTTTTCCACAGAATTCTTTGTCTTCCGTGGAAAAAGTCAGTATTACCCCTTTTCCAGAAACATGGTGCCAGTGTAGAACCAGTTCTACTCAAATAGATTTTTGCCAGGTGACAAAAGCTGAGATCAGCACTGCACCTCAAAAAACACTGAGGTCATTGACCATGGGAGGGACTCCCACAGTGACCAGCAGAGGCAGTCCACAGATTCTCTCTGTTGTGATTTTTTTCTACCCACAGGAATTTTCTTAATTTCTCATACCTCTGAGAAGAGGGCTGGTTTTTAGGCCACCCAGATGAAACACAACTGTTATTTTTTTCACCTATATTGAGAAAGTTTGATTTATCCATTTTCTTAGCCACTTATCCATTTCAGGGTCACGGAGGGGCTGAAGATTAAAATCAGCTAGCATAGGCTATCTGGTTATTTAATTTGCATTTTTAAAATTAAAAAATTTTAAAAACATTTTCCAGTTGGTGTTAAACTCTTTTTCCTCTGTAGGTTGAATAACTCAGTTCCTTCATTTTTATAGCACCAAAAACAGACCATCACTGGATGTATTCCCACACATTAAGCCCTTCTTGTGTGATATGAGTAGTATTTTGATAGTCCTTAATATCGATGCTAATACATGACTTGAAACATGTTACTCTTCGTGTTGCCTTAAATATTTGTAGTCAATATTTGCAATTTTTCGATTGTTATAGATTTTGGATTTGTTTTATATGTTATTTATTCGTTTGATAATAAATGTTTATTTACACTGACTGGTTGGTGTGATTATTGTGAAATGTAGGACTGTTACAGACTCCCAGCAGCAGGGGGCGATGTGACCGGTTTCCTTCCTTTTATATGCGCATCTGAACTGCTTCCGCCTGCGGTCTGCTGCTATGAGCTTTATTTTGAATAGATATCTTCTCGTCAGCTGATTGAAAACGGGATGGCGGAGGAGCCAGACGCCGGTGTTTCTTCACGGGCTCAAAGGAAAGCATTGAGCAAGGCCAAAATACTGCAGAGGGAGAGCGAGAGGGAGGTTTTCAGACTGGTGAGGGGGAAAAGGCAGAACATTTACAGCTAGCAGGCTAAACTAGCTCATATTTGCTGTGTGTATTATTAGTCAGCCGGTGAGCCTGACCCGGTTCTTCTGTTTTCCTCCTGTAGGTCGGGAGGGTCCTGAAGAAACCGGAGGCTGAGCGGTCGGAGGAGGAGGCCGCTGCGCTACTGCTGCACAGAGATACTGTGGAGGAGCTCTGCAAGAGACAAGTCCGCAGAAATGTGCTCAAGAGGAAACAGGAAGAGGTGAGACTCGGGCCCAGTGTGGCTGGATCTGACTTGCTTATCCGCTTGAATATTGGAGGGATAACTAGATTGGAACAGCCGACTGGTAACCCGCGGGTTTCTGGTTTGAGTCTGTGCTCGCACCTCTAAGATTGATTTTGCACAGATACAATTAAGTATAATGAATACAAACTGAAGAAACTAATTTTGGTAAATAAACTGGTACTTATTTAGCACTTTTAAAGCATTTTTTGCTACAGGCCTCATTCACCCAATCATACATATTTATACAAGTGCTTTTTTTCAGTACCAAAACACCTTGTCTGATTCACACACACATTCCGATGGATGCATCAGGTTAAACTCGGGGTTCGGTATCTTGGGCAAGATACCGAGGGAGCTGGCGCCAGTCTCCTGGAACCATTGACCGTCTGATTGGTAGACAACTCATTCTGCCTCCTGAGCCATAGAATCTACCCATTGATTCTCAATAGGCGTAAACACACACACTGATGCAGAGTCTCTCCAAAAGCTCAGAATAATCAAGATATTTTGTTGTCTAGTTGTTGTTGTTGTTTACGGCCACGTTGTAATCCCAGCCTTAGACAGAGAATGAACTGATGAGCTGCACCAAGGCCAAGTTAAAGATGTCAGAGTGACATGAACAGTAGTGGAATAAAACAACATTGGTTTTTCCGACTTTCTCACTTAGTGATCATTTTACATGAGTTTGTCATGGTTATAAAATTAGACGCAAGGCATCGTCACCATCACCTCTCCGCCCACCCTCCAGACAAAGATTCAGTCCTTTTCTGATTATTTCCGAATCTAATGGTCTTTGGTGCAGCCCTGATTATGTTTGTTGATGTGAACTTAAAACATTTGTGGTTCCCTGTGCTGTTTCAGGTGTTTGATGGTGCTGATGAGCTGAAAAGTAAAGTCAGGCAGCTCGCTGTGGCAGTCAAGCAAGCCAGTCACCTCGTGGTTTACACTGGAGCTGGTATCAGCACGGTACGCTAGACTTTTCCTCTTTGTTTTCATCTTCCTCCTTCTTTTCAAACTTTAACAACACAGACATTATCTGTAATTTCAGGCAGCTTCTATCCCTGACTACAGGGGCCCTAATGGAGTATGGACGCAGCTACAGAAGGGTCGGGCCATTAGGTGAGATACTGTCTTTATTCTGATTTTTTTTTTTTTTTTTCCAAACTATATTATTCTCCCCTCATGTGTTCTTTTTTTATCTGTGTTTCTTTACGAGCAGCTCATCAGACCTGAGTAAAGCAGAGCCGACACTCACGCACATGTGCATTAAGATGCTTCACAAGGAAAAGCTGGTATGTCACTCCAAAGTCTTCAGAACTTCAATTTCAATGGTCACTGCGACATAAAAACAGCATGTATAAAGTTATCAGTTAACCCCCCCCCCCCCCAAAAAAAAATAGCTTGAAAAGTTGGACAGCTTTTAAAGTATATTTTTTTCTCTCACAAGTTATGCTTCCACGTTGTAGCATCATTAATAGTGTTGGGTATAACATGTTACTTTGTAACACAGATTTTTCAGTAACACAAATGTAATGTTACTGTACTAACTTTGGTCAGTGTGTTATAGTTACAATTTCAGTTTCAGTTACTTGCATTACAAAGGTTCTTCAGTGATTTGCAGGCGAGGGTTGATAGAAAGTAGGAAAAAAGCATCAAACAAACATGCTTTTCTTTCTTCCTGCACATTTGTGCTACAATCAGCAGATTTCAGTTCGTGTTGGAGGAGAAAAATGGTGGAACAGCCTGCAGCTTTTCAGGAGTGGAGATATGGACATTACTTTCACTTTATTTGCAGGACAGAAACAACTGCATTATTATGCTGCTAGTGCAACTTTTGCTCTTTTCTAGCATCTGCACAGACAGCATGTTAACACAAAGCTAGCCAAAAATCCAGAGTAGTGATAAAACTGAGTGTATGCAGCCCAGCAGCTACAGTCTGATCTTCAGCAGGTAACAAAGGCAGTAATGAGCAGTCAGGCTGGTGGCATTGCAGCCTCCATTTCTACCTGTTCATGTTTCTATTGTAGAATCACTTTGGAAATCACTTTGAAGTCTCTTTGGGCTGATTTCCAACTTTGCTAAAAGAAAGACTGTATGTGCCCTCATTAAGATAGGGGGTTTGTGTTGGTGTGTGGAACTGTAGCCTAAGGTTTGTATTTTTAATGGATAATTATGTGGAATTTCAGGTCCTTTTATGGAATAACATGAAAGTAATGCGGCAAATATTGTAACAAATTACTTTCTCTGGTGAGTGATTAGTGCATTACTTTTTGAGTAACACTGGTCATTAACAGCTCAGTCCAGAGTGCCGACACGGTCAGTGTTACTGGCTCGTCCCTCCAGAGCACTAAACAAATCCGGTGCTAATTCACCACCACCTTTACCCAGGTCGCAACACTCATGTAGATTTCTGTACAGTGTCATGTCACCTCCTTTTCCATGAAGGGAATTTGTGTGGCATTTGTTCTTCACTGCTCTGGTGGGATGAGATGTTGATTATGTTGGCACACTTTATGGAGGCATTAATGAAGCAGTAATGCTGTGAAAATGTGGAAGTATAATCAGCAGAATAAAAACATTTTTCAGGCCTTATTTTCATATCAAATTCACCAAACTTTTTATTTTGACAGTTTTTTTTTTTTTTTTTAGTCCAAGTGACCATTGAAATTAAAGTTATAGAACTCTTTACCATTCATTTAGATAGGAGCTTCAAAATAACTGCTGAGATGTTCCCAGGTAGCTGCTGAGACTTGAGACTTTCCTCTACAACAGGGATCCTCAAGGTCCGGTGTCCTGCAGGTTTTAGATGTGTCCCTGAGGCAAATATAGAAGTCATTAGCAGGATTCTGGAGAACTTGACTGTATACTGAGGAGGTAATTCAGCTATTTGAATCAGGTGTGTTGGATCAGGGACACATCTTAAACCTGCAGGACACCGGACCTCGAGGCCTGGATTTGAGGATCCCTGCTCTAGAAGGATTTTGATAGGTTAGGCAAGAAAAACGATAACTACCCTTACCAGAGCTTCACTATGATAATGACCAAATATGCCTGCTACCACACAGCTGAAACATGATTGGCTACTGTGTTTCCTGGTTTGGCATTGATTGGCTCATTTGTGGCGAGGACAGGATAGCGACTATTTTTAGCATCACAGAACATCCCCACAGATCTCTGTTCAGGGTTGGTTGAGTGCTGTGTCTCCTCCTTATAACAGCTCTGTTCACAGCACTTTTAAATGCACCACTTCATGTTCTATTGTTATTTATGCTGTGTAAAGGTGAAGCACGTTGTGTCTCAGAACTGCGATGGACTTCACCTGCGTAGCGGTCTACCCAGACACGCCCTGTCTGAGCTCCATGGCAACATGTTTATTGAGGTAAGATCCATTCATTCTTAGTCCTTAGACTGTGTAGAAAGTCAGGAACACATTTTCTGTGATGTTTCTAAAAACAGCATCTCTGCCAAAATCCTTGCAGATCTAGACATGTTTGTGTTTAATTCACAAATATTTCTCAGGTGCGTCACATCTTAGAAGTGCTGTGGGTTGAACGCTGCTTTTTAACAGCGGTCACAAATGCTTAAATTGATGCTTGAGTCTCCATATAGGTCTGTTTAAGGTCATTTGTGAGCTGTCATCATTAGCTGCCTCATAGTTTAGTTTCTGTGAGATCCTGACCAAATGTTTTTATGCAAATAGAAGGATTTGCATGAAAATATTACAAGCTCTCAGGCTTAGCCCAACGTGGAAGTGATTAACTTTTCGAGTTGTTCTGAATACTGAATGAAGAGTTTTTGGAAGGACTGCAGACTAGCGTGAGATGGGACAAAATTGGATATTTTTGCATCAAGTGTTCAAAAATACTTATCAAGTTGTAATGAGAGACAGTGTGACACATCATTTTGATGTTATTGAGAAAAATATTAACTAATCTAGCTCCAGAGAGCCTTCTGGATCCAGGGCCTCAGTTAATTTATGGTGTGGAGGGAATTTTCAGTCGCTGGCAAAGGTATGCAGTCTCTGATTGCTCTTATCCTTCAGGCTTGGGCTGAATAAAAGTCTCTGAATTTAGGAATTGAATAAAGAAATTTGAAATGTGGAGGTGAACTGCATCCGCAGTGTTAGGAGTGCACGCATGAGTGAACACTGAAAGCTGAAGGAGTAGAAGTGACGCCTTGGAAGAATGGGGTGAAAGATTGACAGCAGGGCTGACAGTATTACCTGCAGCCCTAACAGTAGATCTTAGTCTGTGCAGGCAGATTAAATGCAAAACACGAATTAATAAACATTGCAATAAATCTCTTAGCACCCTCAGATGACTCATTCAAAGAATCTAAGCTGCCCTGAAACGCTGGGTTTATTTTTCTGTCCCTAGGTGTGCATGTCTTGCTCCCCAGTCAGAGAGTACATCCGTTTGTTTGACGTGACGGAGCGAACGTCGCTACACCGCCATGGGACCGGCCGCAAATGCAGCCACTGTGGAGGCGAACTCAGAGACACCATAGTGCACTTTGGGGAGCGCGGGACCCTCGAGCAGCCTCTCAACTGGAGGGGAGCGACAGAAGCTGCCAAGATGGCGGATGTTATCCTCTGCTTAGGTTCCAGTCTGAAGGTAGGTTTTATAAAACTGTTTGAGTCTGTAAATGTAATGTGGGTTAGGTTACATAGATTATACAGTTTTATATTAGTTACACAGTATTTGTCCTCACGAATGGACATCCAGATTGCCCAAAATGTGTTGGCACAGCAGCTGCCACATCTTTGCACATCAGTGAGTCACATTTTTAATTCTTATCAAATAAATGTGTGTTTACATGGCACCATAGAAGTCTGTTTTCCATATCTTAGCTATGTCTCTGTTCTCCATTCAGCAACTTGTGACCTACAAACACACTGACCCCATAATAAAGCACAGACAACACCCTAACTGAGGGGGAGTCCGGCTGCACTCTTGTGTACCTTCAGTATCTGTTGATTACTAATTATCATAGGACGTGACTTTAAAAACTCACAGCATCTGTTAATATTTATTTAGTACTTTTTCTAAACATGCTACTATACAAAACAAATCTTACACCATGTTTATTAAGTTGAGTTATAATAATGGCAATATTGCCTCTATTTTAAAAAAGACATTCCTTTAATTACGGTGTTTATATGGACTGCTAATTCCTTCTTTTTTGTTGTTGTTGTTTTCATGCAGTATACCTATAAATAAGTTAAAGCCCACATTTACACATTATAATACAGTCTAAATATTTATATAATGTAAAAAAAGCAAACATTTTATTGATGTAATCGCATCTGTGGGTGGAAAAACCCTTTTATTCATTTTACTGTGTGAAAGAAGCAGAGAGTAAGTAGTAAGACAATTATATACAAGTTAAATTCCACCCATCTGGTTTTAGAGACTTCTTAAAGGAACCTCTATTTTTAATCCCTTTTTATATTATTAATATACTGATCAGTACTTTCCTTCTGCACTCTGCCTCTCGTTCCTTCAGGTGCTGAAGAAATACACTTCTCTGTGGTGCATGAGCCGACCAGCAAGCAAAAGGCCCAAACTCTACATTGTCAACCTCCAGGTACATTTAGTTTTTCTCTTATTGGTGAAAAAGATGCACATAAATATGAATGAGGCGCAAGTGAAGTTCTGGGTGCTGAGGCCAGGCTGGCAGCATCCTGCTGGCCCTGGGGGGGGTGGGGTCTACTCGCCCTTGCTTCAGAGGGTGGGTGGATGTGGATGAGTGTGAATTTGTCACGAGTGGGGGGCTGGACCTGTGTCTGGGCTTGTTGTGCCTTGCCACCCATGCACAGAGTCGAGGAAGGCCAGGGTTTCCTGGTCTGCGGGGTGTCTGGTGGTTCTCGGGCACCTGGGTCACACTACCGGCTTGTGTGGGGGCTGGCCTCTGGGGGCGCTGGCTTCCCATTGCCTCAGGCTCTCTCCGTTGCCCCTCAGCTGGGGGAGCTCCATCTGGGGCTTCCCTCTCCCTTCTGCTGGGGGAGGGAGGGGGGCATGCGGTTGTCATTGGAATGTGTGGCCATGGTTCTTCAATGCTCGTGGTGGACTGCGGGCAGCCCAGGTCTGCTGGGTTTGCCTCTGGCTTTTTTTGCTGCAGCTTTCTGCCCCCATTAAGTACAATTTGTAACAGAGACACAGACATTCACACTCTTACTCACTCATGCTTTGTTTTTGTTTTGTGTTTTTCTCACATATATTTGTGTTTTCCAGGTACAGTTTGTTTTTTGTATTTTTTTTTTTTTTTAACTGGTACAGCAGTTGATGAACCATTGTGGTTTTCTACTTGTGCTCTATCCTCCCTGTATCCTTTTTCTACTTTCTTCCCCATTCTCTTTTTTTTTCCCTTTCTTGCATTTTTCCCAGCCTGTCAATTCCGGCATTGCTACAACACATATACATTTCTATGAAAAATAACACAAATAAATAAAATAAGTAGTTCTGGCTGCTCACGATGGTGGTGCTTTCATTTTAGTGGACACCAAAAGATGATCTGGCTATGCTGAAAATTCATGGCAAGTGTGACGACGTCATGCGACTCCTCATGAAGGAGCTGAACATTCAGATTCCTGCATATAACAGGTAGGATGATGACACCCAACAGACACAGATAATATAAAAAATACTGACCTATATAAAATCTGTAATTTAGATAGTTTTCTTGCAAGAGTGGGTTTAACTGTGTTAATCTTAAAAAAATAAAAATCTTAAAGTCAGATGCTAATATTAAGTGTACTTGGATTTTTCTTTCATACACAAAGAGAAAACAGCAGAAACATTTAGCCAAACTGTCCATGCTGGGTTTCCCTCATTCTATTTTATCAGGACAGACGATCCCATCTTCAGTCTGGCTACACCTCTAAGGCCTGAAGAGATGGAAAGCCACTCTCGTGAGATTATAGCGCCGCCTGATGGACGGGATGAAAGCTCAGATGACCCTGAGGAGCAGAAGACCACATCTGTGCAGGGTGGCTGGTTCGGACGGGGGTACGGCAAAGGAAGGCAGAAGAAGAAAAAAGTGGTGTGATCGAGGGAACTTTTATGGACTTTGTGGTCAGTCACTGCCAGTGATTTATCCCAGTGAGGGATTTGAGTTTCAGTCCTATGATGATGGCAAGTTGGACTTGAAGCTTTAGGGTGCTGTTTTGTAGGACTGTGTATTTGTCATTAGAAAAATGGCACTTTGCATCAGGAAACAATTATGTTGTACAGCATACATTTTTTTGAGTGACAGCAGGGTTCGGAGAGGGCTTTTGTTAAGCAGCTGATGTTTCTGTCTTCATGGCAGCTAAGCCAGCAGGGTTAGTTAGAGCCAAATATTAGCGCAGTGTTGCTAGGATATCATAAAAAATGAATGAACTGAATATTTTTTTCCCTAAAAGGGTCAGTAAATGAGTTTCATCATCACCACAGAAGTCCTGTAATCAGACTGGATCATATGTTTGAAAACAGTCCTCCAATTTTATGAATTTTCCTTATCTCCATCTGTCTGATCATCTCACAAATACAATATCACAATATTTTTACTCAGGAGGGTTTTTTTGGGGGGGGGGGGGGGGATTATCACTTTAATCTTCATTTGAGGTGTTTTTTCACCAGATTGGTAACAGGTGCTTTATAGAGTCCAACCGACGTTGCTGATATTAGTGATTTGCCGAGATATGTGTTTATATATAATGGCCGAGAGATGAAATTTTTAAAGAGACTAGAGAAATGCCCTTCAGTCACGTTGTAAGTATTGATGTTGAATTGTCCACCAGAGGGCAGTCTGCAGCTTCCCCTTTGAC